>NW_027478415.1:1500000-1698467 GCF_051014685.1 Ptiloglossa arizonensis
TTTGATGGCTTCTCAAACATTCCTTAACTTCAATCTCCCAATTCTCGCGAACGGATTGACGAACTCGAGAAATTCCTGTTGCTTCTGAAAGTAGAAACTCGCCCGATTACAACGATATGTGCATTTTTCCCCTAGGCCATTGTAGTTATTGGTTTCGAGTATCAGACTTGCGAAAATTTTGATCGTTTTTCAACCATTCCTTAACTTCAAACTCCCATATCTCGCGAACGGATTGACAAACTCGGGAAATTCCTGTTGCATCTGAAAGTAGAAACTCGCCCGATTACAACGGTATGTGTATTTTTACCCTAGGCCATTGTAGTTATTGGTTTCGAGTATCAGACTTGCGAAAATTTTGATGGTTTCTCAACCATTCCTTAACTTCTAACTCCCATATCTCGCGAACGGATTGACGAACTCGAGAAATTCCTGCTGCATGTGAAAGCAGAAACTCGCCCGATTACAACGGTACGAATATTTTTGCCCTAAGCCATTGTAGTTATTCGTTTCAACCATTAGAATTTCGAAAATTTTGATGGCTTCGCAACCATTCCTTAACATCAAACTCCCGTACCTCGCGAACGGATTGACGAACTCGAGAAATTCCTATTGCATCTGAATGTAGAAACTCGCCCGATTGCAACGGTATGTGTATTTTTCCCCTAGGCCTTTGTAGTTATTGGTTTCGAGTATCAGACTTGCAAAAATTTTGATGGTTTCTCAACCTTTCCTTAACTTCAAACTTCCATATCTGGCGAACGGATTGGCGAACTCGAGAAATTCCAGTTGCTTCTGAAAGTAGAAACTCGCCCGATTACAACGATATGTGTATTTTTCCCCTAGGCGTTTGTAGTTATAGGTTTCGAGTATCAGACTTGCGAAAATTTTGATGGTTTCTCAACCATTCCTTAACTTCAAACTCCCGTACCTCGCGAACGGATTGACGAACTCGAGAAATTCCTATTGCATCTGAAAGTAGAAACTCGCCCGATTGCAACGGTATGTGTATTTTTCCCCTAGGCCTTTGTAGTTATTGGTTTCGAATATCAGACTTGCTAAAATTTTGATGGTTCCTCAACCTTTCCTTAACTTCAAACTTCCATATCTCGCTAACGGATTGACGAACTCGAGAAATTCCTATTGCATCTAAAAGCAGAAACTCGCCCGTTTACAACGGTATGAATATTTATGCCCTAAGCCTTTCTAGTTATTCGTTTCTAGCATCAGAATTGCGAAAATTTTGATGGTTTCTCAACCTTTCCTTAACTTCAATCTCCCATTTCTCGCGAACGGATTGACGAACTCGAGAAATTCCTGTTGCATTTGAAAGTAGAAACTCGCCCGGTTACAACGGTATGTGTATTTTTCCCCTAGGCCTTTGTAGTTATTGTTTTCGAATAACAGACTTGCTAAAATTTTGATGGTTCCTCAACCTTTCCTTAACTTCAAACTTCCATATATCGCGAACGGATTGACGAAATCGAGAAATTCCTATTTCACCTGAAAGTAGAAACTCGCCCGATTACAACGGTATGTGTATTTTTCCCCTAGGCCATTGTAGCTAATGGTTTCGAGTATCAGACTTGCGATAATTTTGATGGTTTCTAAAACATTCCTTAATTTCAAACTCCCATATCTCGCGAACGGATTGACGAACTCGAGAAATTCCTGTTGCATCTGAAAGTAGAAACTCGCCCGATTACAATGCTGTGTGTATCATTCCCCTAGGCCATTCCAGTTATTGGTTTCGAGTATCAGACTTGCTAAAATTTTGATGGTTCCTCAACCTTTCCTTAACTTCAAACTTCCATATCTCGCTAACGGATTGACGAACTCGAGAAATTCCTATTGCATCTAAAAGCAGAAACTCGCCCGATTACAACGGTATGTGTATTTTTGCCCTAGGCCATAGTAGTTATTGGTTTCGAGTATCAGATTTGCGAAAATTTTGATGGTTTCTCAACCATTCCTTAACTTCAAACTCCCATATCTCGTTAACTGATTGACGAACTCGGGGAATTCCTGTTGCATTTGAAAGTAGAAACTCGCCCGATTACAACGGTATGTGTATTTTTCCCCTAGGCCATTGAAGTTATTGGTTTCGAGTATCAGACTTGCGAAAATTTTGATGGTTTCTCAACCATTCCTTAACTTCAAACTCCCGTACCTCGCGAACGGATTGACGAACTCGAGAAATTCCTATTGCATCTGAAAGTAGAAACTCGCCCGATTGCAACGGTATGTGTATTTTTCCCCTAGGCCTTTGTAGTTATTGGTTTCGAATATCAGACTTGCTAAAATTTTGATGGTTCCTCAACCTTTCCTTAACTTCAAACTTCCATATCTCGCTAACGGATTGACGAACTCGAGAAATTCCTATTGCATCTAAAAGCAGAAACTCGCCCGTTTACAACGGTATGAATATTTATGCCCTAAGCCTTTCTAGTTATTCGTTTCTAGCATCAGAATTGCGAAAATTTTGATGGTTTCTCAACCTTTCCTTAACTTCAATCTCCCATTTCTCGCGAACGGATTGACGAACTCGAGAAATTCCTGTTGCATTTGAAAGTAGAAACTCGCCCGGTTACAACGGTATGTGTATTTTTCCCCTAGGCCTTTGTAGTTATTGTTTTCGAATAACAGACTTGCTAAAATTTTGATGGTTCCTCAACCTTTCCTTAACTTCAAACTTCCATATATCGCGAACGGATTGACGAAATCGAGAAATTCCTATTGCACCTGAAAGTAGAAACTCGCCCGATTACAACGGTATGTGTATTTTTCCCCTAGGCCATTGTAGTTATTGGTTTCGAGTATCAGATTTGCGAAAATTTTGACGGTTTCTCAACCATTCCTTAACTTCAAACTCCCATATCTCGCGAACGGATTGATGAACTCGAGAAATTCCTGTTGCATGTGAAAGCAGAAACTCGCCCGATTACAACGGTATGTGTGTTTTTCCCCTAGGCTATTGTAGTTATTGGTTTCGAGTATCAGACCAGCGAAAATTTTGATGGTTTCTCAACCATCCTTTTAATTCAAACTCCCATATCTCGCGAACAGATTGTCGAACTCGAGAAATTCCTGTTGCATCTGAAAGCAGAAACTCGCCCGATTACAGCGGTGTGTGTACTTTTCCCCTATGCCATTCCAGTTATTGGTTTCGGGTATAGGAATTGCGAAAATTGTGATGGTTTCTCAACCATTCCTTAAATTCAAACTCCCATATCTCGCGAACGGATTGACGAACTCGAGAAATTCCTGTTGCATTTGAAAGTAGAAACTCGCCCGATTACAACGATGTGTGCATTTTTCCCCTAGGGCATTGTGGTTATTGGTTTGGAGTATCAGACTTGCGAAAATTTTGATGGTTTCTCAACCATTCCTTGACTTCAAACTCCCATATCTCGCGAACGGATTGACGAACTCGAGAAATTCCTGTTGCATCTGAAAGAAGCATCTCGCCCGATTACAACGGTATGTGTATTTTTCCCCTAGGCCATTGTAGCTAATGGTTTCGAGTATCAGACTTGCGATAATTTTGATGGTTTCTAAAACATTCCTTAATTTCAAACTCCCATATCTCGCGAACGGATTGACGAACTCCAGAAATTCCAGTTGCATCTGAAAGTAGAAACTCGCCCGATTACAATGGTGTGTGTATCTTTCCCCTAGGCCATTCCAGTTATGCGTCTCTAGCATCCGAATTGCGAAAACTTTGATGGTTTCTCAACCATTCCTTAACTTCAAACTCCCATATCTCGCGAACGGATTGACGAACTCGAGAAATTCCTGTCGCATTTGAAAATAGAAACTCGCCCGATTACAACGGTATGTGTATCTTTCCCCTTTGCCATTCCAGTTATTGGTTTCGAATATCAGACTTGCAAAAATTTTGATGGTTTATCAACCATTCCATAACTTCTACCTCCCGTATTTCGCGAACGGATTGACGAACTCGAGAAATTCCTGTTGCATCTGAAAGTAGAAACTCGCCCGATTACAATGCTGTGTGTATCATTCCCCTAGGCCATTCCAGTTATTGGTTTCGAGTATCAGACTTGCTAAAATTTTGATGGTTCCTCAACCTTTCCTTAACTTCAAACTTCCATATCTCGCTAACGGATTGACGAACTCGAGAAATTCCTATTGCATCTAAAAGCAGAAACTCGCCCGATTACAACGGTATGTGTATTTTTGCCCTAGGCCATAGTAGTTATTGGTTTCGAGTATCAGATTTGCGAAAATTTTGATGGTTTCTCAACCATTCCTTAACTTCAAACTCCCATATCTCGTTAACTGATTGACGAACTCGGGGAATTCCTGTTGCATTTGAAAGTAGAAACTCGCCCGATTACAACGGTATGAATATTTATGCCCTAAGCCATACTAGTTATTCGTTTCTAGCATCAGACTTGCGAAAATTTTGATGGTTTCTCAACCTTTCCTTAACTTCAAACTCCCATATCTGGCGAACGGATTGACGAACTCGACAAATTCCTGTTGCTTCTGAAAGTAGAAACTCGCCCGATTACAACGATATGTGTATTTTTCCCTTAGGCCTTTGTAGTTATTGGTTTGGAGTATCAGACTTGCTAAAATTTTGATGGTTCCTCAACCTTTCCTTAACTACAAACTTCCATACCTCGCTGACGGATTGACGAACTCGGGAAATTCCTGTTGCATCTGAAAGTAAAAACTCGCGCGATTACAACGGTACATGTATTTTTCCCCTAGGCCATTGTATAATAGTTATTGGTTTCGATTATCAGACTTGCGAAAATTTTGATGGTTTCTCAACCATTCCATAACTTCAAACTCCCATATCTCGCGAACGGATTGACGAACTCGAGAAATTCCTGTTGCATCTGAAAGCAGAAACTCGCCCGATTACAACGGTATGTGTATCTTTCCCCTACGCCATTCCAGTTATTCGTTTCTAGCATCAGAATTGCGAAAATTTTGATGGTTTCTCCACCATTCCTTAACTTCATACTGGCATATCTCGCTAACGGATTGACGAACTCGGGAAACTCCTGTTGCATCTGAAAGTAGAAACTCGCCCGATTACAACGGTATGTGTATTTTTCCCCTAGGCCATTGTAGTTATTGGTTTCGAGTATCAGACTTGCGAAAATTTTGATGGTATCTCAACCATTCCTTAACTTCAAACTCCCATATCTCGCGAAAGGATTGACGAACTCGCGAAATTCCTGTTGCATGTGAAAGCAGAAACTCGCCCGATTACAATGGTATGAATATTTTTGCCCTAAGCCATTCTAGTTATTCGTTTCAACCATTAGAATTGCGAAAATTTTGATGGCTTCTCAAACATTCCTTAACTTCAATCTCCCAATTCTCGCGAACGGATTGACGAACTCGAGAAATTCCTGTTGCTTCTGAAAGTAGAAACTCGCCCGATTACAACGATATGTGCATTTTTCCCCTAGGCCATTGTAGTTATTGGTTTCGAGTATCAGACTTGCGAAAATTTTGATCGTTTTTCAACCATTCCTTAACTTCAAACTCCCATATCTCGCGAACGGATTGACAAACTCGGGAAATTCCTGTTGCATCTGAAAGTAGAAACTCGCCCGATTACAACGGTATGTGTATTTTTACCCTAGGCCATTGTAGTTATTGGTTTCGAGTATCAGACTTGCGAAAATTTTGATGGTTTCTCAACCATTCCTTAACTTCTAACTCCCATATCTCGCGAACGGATTGACGAACTCGAGAAATTCCTGCTGCATGTGAAAGCAGAAACTCGCCCGATTACAACGGTACGAATATTTTTGCCCTAAGCCATTGTAGTTATTCGTTTCAACCATTAGAATTTCGAAAATTTTGATGGCTTCGCAACCATTCCTTAACATCAAACTCCCGTACCTCGCGAACGGATTGACGAACTCGAGAAATTCCTATTGCATCTGAATGTAGAAACTCGCCCGATTGCAACGGTATGTGTATTTTTCCCCTAGGCCTTTGTAGTTATTGGTTTCGAGTATCAGACTTGCAAAAATTTTGATGGTTTCTCAACCTTTCCTTAACTTCAAACTTCCATATCTGGCGAACGGATTGGCGAACTCGAGAAATTCCAGTTGCTTCTGAAAGTAGAAACTCGCCCGATTACAACGATATGTGTATTTTTCCCCTAGGCGTTTGTAGTTATAGGTTTCGAGTATCAGACTTGCTAAAATTTTGATGGTTCCTCAACCATTCCTTAACTTCAAACTTCCATATCTCGCTAACGGATTGACGAACTCGAGAAATTCCTGTTGCATTTGAAAGTAGAAACTCGCCCGATTACAACGGTATGTGTATTTTTCCCCTAGGCCATTGAAGTTATTGGTTTCGAGTATCAGACTTGCGAAAATTTTGATGGTTTCTCAACCATTCCTTAACTTCAAACTCCCGTACCTCGCGAACGGATTGACGAACTCGAGAAATTCCTATTGCATCTGAAAGTAGAAACTCGCCCGATTGCAACGGTATGTGTATTTTTCCCCTAGGCCTTTGTAGTTATTGGTTTCGAATATCAGACTTGCTAAAATTTTGATGGTTCCTCAACCTTTCCTTAACTTCAAACTTCCATATCTCGCTAACGGATTGACGAACTCGAGAAATTCCTATTGCATCTAAAAGCAGAAACTCGCCCGTTTACAACGGTATGAATATTTATGCCCTAAGCCTTTCTAGTTATTCGTTTCTAGCATCAGAATTGCGAAAATTTTGATGGTTTCTCAACCTTTCCTTAACTTCAATCTCCCATTTCTCGCGAACGGATTGACGAACTCGAGAAATTCCTGTTGCATTTGAAAGTAGAAACTCGCCCGGTTACAACGGTATGTGTATTTTTCCCCTAGGCCTTTGTAGTTATTGTTTTCGAATAACAGACTTGCTAAAATTTTGATGGTTCCTCAACCTTTCCTTAACTTCAAACTTCCATATATCGCGAACGGATTGACGAAATCGAGAAATTCCTATTGCACCTGAAAGTAGAAACTCGCCCGATTACAACGGTATGTGTATTTTTCCCCTAGGCCATTGTAGTTATTGGTTTCGAGTATCAGATTTGCGAAAATTTTGACGGTTTCTCAACCATTCCTTAACTTCAAACTCCCATATCTCGCGAACGGATTGATGAACTCGAGAAATTCCTGTTGCATGTGAAAGCAGAAACTCGCCCGATTACAACGGTATGTGTGTTTTTCCCCTAGGCTATTGTAGTTATTGGTTTCGAGTATCAGACCAGCGAAAATTTTGATGGTTTCTCAACCATCCTTTTAATTCAAACTCCCATATCTCGCGAACAGATTGTCGAACTCGAGAAATTCCTGTTGCATCTGAAAGCAGAAACTCGCCCGATTACAGCGGTGTGTGTACTTTTCCCCTATGCCATTCCAGTTATTGGTTTCGGGTATAGGAATTGCGAAAATTGTGATGGTTTCTCAACCATTCCTTAAATTCAAACTCCCATATCTCGCGAACGGATTGACGAACTCGAGAAATTCCTGTTGCATTTGAAAGTAGAAACTCGCCCGATTACAACGATGTGTGCATTTTTCCCCTAGGGCATTGTGGTTATTGGTTTGGAGTATCAGACTTGCGAAAATTTTGATGGTTTCTCAACCATTCCTTGACTTCAAACTCCCATATCTCGCGAACGGATTGACGAACTCGAGAAATTCCTGTTGCATCTGAAAGAAGCATCTCGCCCGATTACAACGGTATGTGTATTTTTCCCCTAGGCCATTGTAGCTAATGGTTTCGAGTATCAGACTTGCGATAATTTTGATGGTTTCTAAAACATTCCTTAATTTCAAACTCCCATATCTCGCGAACGGATTGACGAACTCCAGAAATTCCAGTTGCATCTGAAAGTAGAAACTCGCCCGATTACAATGGTGTGTGTATCTTTCCCCTAGGCCATTCCAGTTATGCGTCTCTAGCATCCGAATTGCGAAAACTTTGATGGTTTCTCAACCATTCCTTAACTTCAAACTCCCATATCTCGCGAACGGATTGACGAACTCGAGAAATTCCTGTCGCATTTGAAAATAGAAACTCGCCCGATTACAACGGTATGTGTATCTTTCCCCTTTGCCATTCCAGTTATTGGTTTCGAATATCAGACTTGCAAAAATTTTGATGGTTTATCAACCATTCCTTAACTTCTACCTCCCGTATTTCGCGAACGGATTGACGAACTCGAGAAATTCCTGTTGCATCTGAAAGTAGAAACTCGCCCGATTACAATGCTGTGTGTATCATTCCCCTAGGCCATTCCAGTTATTGGTTTCGAGTATCAGACTTGCTAAAATTTTGATGGTTCCTCAACCTTTCCTTAACTTCAAACTTCCATATCTCGCTAACGGATTGACGAACTCGAGAAATTCCTATTGCATCTAAAAGCAGAAACTCGCCCGTTTACAACGGTATGAATATTTATGCCCTAAGCCTTTCTAGTTATTCGTTTCTAGCATCAGGATTGCGAAAATTTTGATGGTTTCTCAACCTTTCCTTAACTTCAATCTCCCATTTCTCGCGAACGGATTGACGAACTCGAGAAATTCCTGTTGCATTTGAAAGTAGAAACTCGCCCGATTACAACGGTATGTGTATTTTTCCCCTAGGCCTTTGTAGTTATTGTTTTCGAATATCAGACTTGCCAAAATTTTGATGGTTCCTCAACCTTTCCTTAACTTCAAACTTCCATATATCGCGAACGGATTGACGAAATCGAGAAATTCCTATTGCACCTGAAAGTAGAAACTCGCCCGATTACAACGGTATGTGTATTTTTCCCCTAGGCCATTGTAGTTATTGGTTTCGAGTATCAGATTTGCGAAAATTTTGACGGTTTCTCAACCATTCCTTAACTTCAAACTCCCATATCTCGCGAACGGATTGACGAACTCGAGAAATTCCTGTTGCATGTGAAAGCAGAAACTCGCCCGATTACAACGGTATGAATATTTTTGCCCTAAACCATTCTAGTTATTCGTTTCATCCATTAGAATTGCGAATATTTTGATGGCTTCTCAACCATTCCTTAACTTCAAACTCCCGTACCTCGCGAACGGATTGACGAACTCGAGAAATTCCTATTGCATCTGAAAGTAGAAACTCGCCCGATTACAACGGTATGTGTATTTTTCCCCTAGGCCTTTGTAGTTATTGGTTTCGAATATCAGAGTTGCTAAAATTTTGATGGTTCCTCAAACTTTCCTTAACTTCAAACTTCCATATCTCGCTAACGGATTGACGAACTCGAGAAATTCCTGTTGCATTTGAAAGTAGAAACTCGCCCGATTACAACGGTATGTGTGTTTTTCCCCTAGGCTATTGTAGTTATTGGTTTCGAGTATCAGACCAGCGAAAATTTTGATGGTTTCTCAACCATTCTTTTAATTCAAACTCCCATATCTCGCGAACGGATTGTCGAACTCGAGAAAATCCTGAATGCATCTGAAAGCAGAAACTCGCCCGATTACAACGGTGTGCGTGCTTTTCCCCTAGGCCATTCCAGTTATTGGTTTCGGGTAACAGACTTGCGAAAATTTTGATGGTTTCTCAACCATTCCTTAGCTTCAAACTCCCATACCTCGCGAACGGATTGACGAAATCGAGAAATTCCTGTTGCATCTGAAAGCAGAAACTCGCCCGATTACAATGGTGTGTGTATCTTTTCCCTTTGCCACTCCAGTTATTGGTTTCGAGTATCAGACCAGCGAAAATTTTGATGGTTTCTCAACCATTCCTTAAATTCAAACTCCCGTATCTCGCGAACAGATTGTCAAACTCGAGAAATTCCTGTTGCACCTGAAAGCAGAAACTCGCCCGATTACAGCGGTGTGTGTACTTTTCCCCTATGCCATTCCAGTTATTGGTTTCGGGTATAGGAATTGCGAAAATTGTGATGGTTTCTCAACCACTCCTTAAATTCAAACTCCCATATCTCGCGAACGGATTGACGAACTCGAGAAATTCCTGTTGCATTTGAAAGTAGAAACTCGCCCGATTACAACGATGTGTGTATTTTTCCCCTAGGGCATTGTGGTTATTGGTTTGGAGTATCAGACTTGCGAAAATTTTGATGGTTTCTCAACCATTCCTTAACTTCAAACTCCCATATCTCGCGAACGGATTGACGAACTCGAGAAATTCCTGTTGCATCTGAAAGAAGCATCTCGCCCGATTACAACGGTATGTGTATTTTTCCCCTAGGCCATTGTAGTTAATGGTTTCGAGTATCAGACTTGCGATAATTTTGATGGTTTCTCAAACATTCCTTAATTTCAAACTCCCATATCTCGCGAACGGATTGACGAACTCCAGAAATTCCAGTTGCATCTGAAAGTAGAAACTCGCCCGATTACAATGGTGTGTGTATCTTTCCCCTAGGCCATTCCAGTTATGCGTCTCTAGCATCCGAATTGCGAAAACTTTGATGGTTTCTCAACCATTCCTTAAATTCAAACTCCCATATCTCGCGAACGGATTGACGAACTCGAGAAATTCCTGTCGCATTTGAAAATAGAAACTCGCCCGATTACAACGGTATGTGTATATTTCCCCTTTGCCATTCCAGTTATTGGTTTCGAATATCGCACTTGCAAAAATTTTGATGGTTTATCAACCATTCCTTAACTTCAAACTCCCATATCTCGCGAACGGATTGACGAACTCGAGAAATTCCTGTTGCATCTGAAAGCAGAAACTCGCCCGATTACAACGGTATGAATATTTTTGCCCTACGCCATTCTAGTTATTCGTTTCTAGCATCAGAATTGCGAAAATTTTGATGGTTTCTCAACCATTCCTTAACATCAAACTCCCATATCTCGCGAACGGATTGACGAATTCGAGAAATTCCTGTTGCATTTGAAAATAGAAACTCGCCCGATTACAACGGTATGTGTATATTTCCCCTTTGCCATTCCAGTTATTGGTTTCGAATATCAGACTTGCAAAAATTTTGATGGTTTATCAACCATTCCTTAACGTCAAACTCCCATATCTCGCGAACGGATTGACGAATTCGAGAAATTCCTGTTGCATTTGAAAATAGAAACTCGCCCGATTACAACGGTATGTGTGTTTTTCCCCTAGGCTATTGTAGTTATGCGTCTCTAGCATCCGAATTGCGAAAACTTTGATGGTTTCTCAACCATTCCTTAAATTCAAACTCCCATATCTCGCGAACGGATTGACGAACTCGAGAAATTCCTGTCGCATTTGAAAATAGAAACTCGCCCGATTACAACGGTATGTGTATATTTCCCCTTTGCCATTCCAGTTATTGGTTTCGAATATCAGACTTGCAAAAATTTTGATGGTTTATCAACCATTCCTTAACTTCAAACTCCCATATCTCGCGAACGGATTGACGAACTCGAGAAATTCCTGTTGCATCTGAAAGCAGAAACTCGCCCGATTACAACGGTATGAATATTTTTGCCCTACGCCATTCTAGTTATTCGTTTCTAGCATCAGAATTGCGAAAATTTTGATGGTTTCTCAACCATTCCTTAACTTCAAACTCCCATATCTCGCGAACGAATTGACGAATTCGAGAAATTCCTGTTGCATTTGAAAATAGAAACTCGCCCGATTACAACGGTATGTGTATATTTCCCCTTTGCCATTCCAGTTATTGGTTTCGAATATCAGACTTGCAAAAATTTTGATGGTTTATCAACCATTCCTTAACGTCAAACTCCCATATCTCGCGAACGGATTGACGAATTCGAGAAATTCCTGTTGCATTTGAAAATAGAAACTCGCCCGATTACAACGGTATGTGTGTTTTTCCCCTAGGCTATTGTAGTTATGCGTCTCTAGCATCCGAATTGCGAAAACTTTGATGGTTTCTCAACCATTCCTTAAATTCAAACTCCCATATCTCGCGAACGGATTGACGAACTCGAGAAATTCCTGTCGCATTTGAAAATAGAAACTCGCCCGATTACAACGGTATGTGTATATTTCCCCTTTGCCATTCCAGTTATTGGTTTCGAATATCAGACTTGCAAAAATTTTGATGGTTTATCAACCATTCCTTAACTTCAAACTCCCATATCTCGCGAACGGATTGACGAACTCGAGAAATTCCTGTTGCATCTGAAAGCAGAAACTCGCCCGATTACAACGGTATGAATATTTTTGCCCTACGCCATTCTAGTTATTCGTTTCTAGCATCAGAATTGCGAAAATTTTGATGGTTTCTCAACCATTCCTTAACTTCAAACTCCCATATCTCGCGAACGGATTGACGAATTCGAGAAATTCCTGTTGCATTTGAAAATAGAAACTCGCCCGATTACAACGGTATGTGTATATTTCCCCTTTGCCATTCCAGTTATTGGTTTCGAATATCAGACTTGCAAAAATTTTGATGGTTTATCAACCATTCCTTAACGTCAAACTCCCATATCTCGCGAACGGATTGACGAATTCGAGAAATTCCTGTTGCATTTGAAAATAGAAACTCGCCCGATTACAACGGTATGTGTGTTTTTCCCCTAGGCTATTGTAGTTATTGGTTTCGAGTATCAGAATTGCGAAAACTTTGATGGTTTCTCAACCATTCCTTAACTTCAAACTCCCATATCTCGCGAACGGATTGACGACCTCGAGAAATTCCTGTTGCATCTGAAAGTAGAATCTCGCCCGATTACAACGATATGTGTATTTTTCCCCTAGGCCTATGTAGTTATTGGTTTCGAGTATCGGACTTGCTAAAATTTTGATTGTTTCTCAACCTTTCCTTAACTTCTAACTCCCGTATTTCGCGAACGGATTGACGAACTCGAGAAATTCCTGTTGCATTTGAAAGTAGAAACTCGCCCGATTACAACGGTATGTGTATCTTTCCCCTAGGCCATTCCAGTTATTCGTTTCTAGCATCAGAATTGCGAAAATTTTGATGGTATCTGCACCATTCCTTAACTTCAAACTCCCGTACCTCGCGAACGGATTGACGAACTCGAGAAATTCCTAGTGCATCTGAATGTAGAAACTCGCCCGATTACAAATGTATGAACATTTTTGCCCTAAGCCATTGTAGTTATTCCTTTCAACCATTAGAATTGCGAAAATTTTGATGGCTTCGCAACCATTCCTTAACTTCAAACTCCCGTACCTCGCGAACGGATTGACGAACTCGAGAAATTCCTATTGCATCTGAAAGTAGAAACTCGCCCGATTGCAACGGTATGTGTATTTTTCCCCTAGGCCTTTGTAGTTATTGGTTTCGAATATCAGACTTGCTAAAATTTTGATGGTTCCTCAACCTTTCCTTAACTTCAAACTTCCATATCTCGCTAACGGATTGACGAACTCGAGAAATTCCTATTGCATCTAAAAGCAGAAACTCGCCCGTTTACAACGGTATGAATATTTATGCCCTAAGCCTTTCTAGTTATTCGTTTCTAGCATCAGAATTGCGAAAATTTTGATGGTTTCTCAACCTTTCCTTAACTTCAATCTCCCATTTCTCGCGAACGGATTGACGAACTCGAGAAATTCCTGTTGCATTTGAAAGTAGAAACTCGCCCTATTACAACGGTATGTGTATTTTTCCCCTAGGCCTTTGTAGTTATTGTTTTCGAATAACAGACTTGCTAAAATTTTGATGGTTCCTCAACCTTTCCTTAACTTCAAACTTCCATATATCGCGAACGGATTGACGAAATCGAGAAATTCCTATTGCACCTGAAAGTAGAAACTCGCCCGATTACAACGGTATGTGTATTTTTCCCCTAGGCCATTGTAGTTATTGGTTTCGAGTATCAGATTTGCGAAAATTTTGACGGTTTCTCAACCATTCCTTAACTTCAAACTCCCATATCTCGCGAACGGATTGATGAACTCGAGAAATTCCTGTTGCATGTGAAAGCAGAAACTCGCCCGATTACAACGGTATGAATATTTTTGCCCTAAACCATTCTAGTTATTCGTTTCAACCATTAGAATTGCGAATATTTTGATGGCTTCTCAACCATTCCTTAACTTCAAACTCCCGTACCTCGCGAACGGATTGACGAACTCGAGAAATTCCTATTGCATCTGAAAGTAGAAACTCGCCCGATTACAACGGTATGTGTATTTTTCCCCTAGGCCTTTGTAGTTATTGGTTTCGAATATCAGACTTGCTAAAATTTTGATGGTTCCTCAACCTTTCCTTAACTTCAAACTTCCATATCTCGCTAACGGATTGACGAACTCGAGAAATTCCTGTTGCATTTGAAAGTAGAAACTCGCCCGATTACAATGGTGTGTGTATCTTTCCCCTAGGCCATTCCAGTTATGCGTCTCTAGCATCCGAATTGCGAAAACTTTGATGGTTTCTCAACCATTCCTTAACTTCAAACTCCCATATCTCGCGAACGGATTGACGAACTCGAGAAATTCCTGTCGCATTTGAAAATAGAAACTCGCCCGATTACAACGGTATGTGTATCTTTCCCCTTTGCCATTCCAGTTATTGGTTTCGAATATCAGACTTGCAAAAATTTTGATGGTTTATCAACCTTTCCTTAACTTCAAACTTCCATATCTCGCTAACGGATTGACGAACTCGAGAAATTCCTATTGCATCTAAAAGCAGAAACTCGCCCGTTTACAACGGTATGAATATTTATGCCCTAAGCCTTTCTAGTTATTCGTTTCTAGCATCAGAATTGCGAAAATTTTGATGGTTTCTCAACCTTTCCTTAACTTCAATCTCCCATTTCTCGCGAACGGATTGACGAACTCGAGAAATTCCTGTTGCATTTGAAAGTAGAAACTCGCCCGATTACAACGGTATGTGTATTTTTCCCCTAGGCCTTTGTAGTTATTGTTTTCGAATATCAGACTTGCCAAAATTTTGATGGTTCCTCAACCATTCCTTAACTTCAAACTTCCATATATCGCGAACGGATTGACGAAATCGAGAAATTCCTATTGCACCTGAAAGTAGAAACTCGCCCGATTACAACGGTATGTGTATTTTTCCCCTAGGCCATTGTAGTTATTGGTTTCGAGTATCAGATTTGCGAAAATTTTGACGGTTTCTCAACCATTCCTTAACTTCAAACTCCCATATCTCGCGAACGGATTGACGAACTCGAGAAATTCCTGTTGCATGTGAAAGCAGAAACTCGCCCGATTACAACGGTATGAATATTTTTGCCCTAAACCATTCTAGTTATTCGTTTCAACCATTAGAATTGCGAATATTTTGATGGCTTCTCAACCATTCCTTAACTTCAAACTCCCGTACCTCGCGAACGGATTGACGAACTCGAGAAATTCCTATTGCATCTGAAAGTAGAAACTCGCCCGATTACAACGGTATGTGTATTTTTCCCCTAGGCCTTTGTAGTTATTGGTTTCGAATATCAGAGTTGCTAAAATTTTGATGGTTCCTCAAACTTTCCTTAACTTCAAACTTCCATATCTCGCTAACGGATTGACCAACTCGAGAAATTCCTGTTGCATTTGAAAGTAGAAACTCGCCCGATTACAACGGTATGTGTGTTTTTCCCCTAGGCTATTGTAGTTATTGGTTTCGAGTATCAGACCAGCGAAAATTCTGATGGTTTCTCAACCATTCTTTTAATTCAAACTCCCATATCTCGCGAACGGATTGTCGAACTCGAGAAAATCCTGAATGCATCTGAAAGCAGAAACTCGCCCGATTACAACGGTGTGCGTGCTTTTCCCCTAGGCCATTCCAGTTATTGGTTTCGGGTAACAGACTTGCGAAAATTTTGATGGTATCTCAACCATTCCTTAGCTTCAAACTCCCATACCTCGCGAACGGATTGACGAAATCGAGAAATTCCTGTTGCATCTGAAAGCAGAAACTCGCCCGATTACAATGGTGTGTGTATCTTTTCCCTTTGCCACTCCAGTTATTGGTTTCGAGTATCAGACCAGCGAAAATTTTGATGGTTTCTCAACCATTCCTTAAATTCAAACTCCCGTATCTCGCGAACAGATTGTCGAACTCGAGAAATTCCTGTTGCATCTGAAAGCAGAAACTCGCCCGATTACAGCGGTGTGTGTACTTTTCCCCTATGCCATTCCAGTTATTGGTTTCGGGTATAGGAATTGCGAAAATTGTGATGGTTTCTCAACCATTCCTTAAATTCAAACTCCCATATCTCGCGAACGGATTGACGAACTCGAGAAATTCCTGTTGCATTTGAAAGTAGAAACTCGCCCGATTACAACGATGTGTGTATTTTTCCCCTAGGGCATTGTGGTTATTGGTTTGGAGTATCAGACTTGCGAAAATTTTGATGGTTTCTCAACCATTCCTTAACTTCAAACTCCCATATCTCGCGAACGGATTGACGAACTCGAGAAATTCCTGTTGCATCTGAAAGAAGCATCTCGCCCGATTACAACGGTATGTGTATTTTTCCCCTAGGCCATTGTAGTTAATGGTTTCGAGTATCAGACTTGCGATAATTTTGATGGTTTCTCAAACATTCCTTAATTTCAAACTCCCATATCTCGCGAACGGATTGACGAACTCCAGAAATTCCAGTTGCATCTGAAAGTAGAAACTCGCCCGATTACAATGGTGTGTGTATCTTTCCCCTAGGCCATTCCAGTTATGCGTCTCTAGCATCCGAATTGCGAAAACTTTGATGGTTTCTCAACCATTCCTTAAATTCAAACTCCCATATCTCGCGAACGGATTGACGAACTCGAGAAATTCCTGTCGCATTTGAAAATAGAAACTCGCCCGATTACAACGGTATGTGTATATTTCCCCTTTGCCATTCCAGTTATTGGTTTCGAATATCAGACTTGCAAAAATTTTGATGGTTTATCAACCATTCCTTAACTTCAAACTCCCATATCTCGCGAACGGATTGACGAACTCGAGAAATTCCTGTTGCATCTGAAAGCAGAAACTCGCCCGATTACAACGGTATGAATATTTTTGCCCTACGCCATTCTAGTTATTCGTTTCTAGCATCAGAATTGCGAAAATTTTGATGGTTTCTCAACCATTCCTTAACTTCAAACTCCCATATCTCGCGAACGGATTGACGAATTCGAGAAATTCCTGTTGCATTTGAAAATAGAAACTCGCCCGATTACAACGGTATGTGTATATTTCCCCTTTGCCATTCCAGTTATTGGTTTCGAATATCAGACTTGCAAAAATTTTGATGGTTTATCAACCATTCCTTAACGTCAAACTCCCATATCTCGCGAACGGATTGACGAATTCGAGAAATTCCTGTTGCATTTGAAAATAGAAACTCGCCCGATTACAACGGTATGTGTGTTTTTCCCCTAGGCTATTGTAGTTATGCGTCTCTAGCATCCGAATTGCGAAAACTTTGATGGTTTCTCAACCATTCCTTAAATTCAAACTCCCATATCTCGCGAACGGATTGACGAACTCGAGAAATTCCTGTCGCATTTGAAAATAGAAACTCGCCCGATTACAACGGTATGTGTATATTTCCCCTTTGCCATTCCAGTTATTGGTTTCGAATATCAGACTTGCAAAAATTTTGATGGTTTATCAACCATTCCTTAACTTCAAACTCCCATATCTCGCGAACGGATTGACGAACTCGAGAAATTCCTGTTGCATCTGAAAGCAGAAACTCGCCCGATTACAACGGTATGAATATTTTTGCCCTACGCCATTCTAGTTATTCGTTTCTAGCATCAGAATTGCGAAAATTTTGATGGTTTCTCAACCATTCCTTAACTTCAAACTCCCATATCTCGCGAACGGATTGACGAATTCGAGAAATTCCTGTTGCATTTGAAAATAGAAACTCGCCCGATTACAACGGTATGTGTATATTTCCCCTTTGCCATTCCAGTTATTGGTTTCGAATATCAGACTTGCAAAAATTTTGATGGTTTATCAACCATTCCTTAACGTCAAACTCCCATATCTCGCGAACGGATTGACGAATTCGAGAAATTCCTGTTGCATTTGAAAATAGAAACTCGCCCGATTACAACGGTATGTGTGTTTTTCCCCTAGGCTATTGTAGTTATTGGTTTCGAGTATCAGAATTGCGAAAACTTTGATGGTTTCTCAACCATTCCTTAACTTCAAACTCCCATATCTCGCGAACGGATTGACGACCTCGAGAAATTCCTGTTGCATCTGAAAGTAGAATCTCGCCCGATTACAACGATATGTGTATTTTTCCCCTAGGCCTATGTAGTTATTGGTTTCGAGTATCGGACTTGCTAAAATTTTGATTGTTTCTCAACCTTTCCTTAACTTCTAACTCCCGTATTTCGCGAACGGATTGACGAACTCGAGAAATTCCTGTTGCATTTGAAAGTAGAAACTCGCCCGATTACAACGGTATGTGTATCTTTCCCCTAGGCCATTCCAGTTATTCGTTTCTAGCATCAGAATTGCGAAAATTTTGATGGTATCTCCACCATTCCTTAACTTCAAACTCCCGTACCTCGCGAACGGATTGACGAACTCGAGAAATTCCTAGTGCATCTGAATGTAGAAACTCGCCCGATTGCAACGGTATGTGTATTTTTCCCCTTGGTCATTGTAGTTATTGGTTTCGAGTATCAGACTTGCAAAAATTTTGATGGTTTATCAATCATTCCTTAACTTCTACCTCCCGTATTTCGCGAACGGATTGACGAACTCGAGAAATTCCTGTTGCATTTGAAAGTAGAAACTCGCCCGATTACAACGGTATGTGTATCTTTCCCCTAGGACATTCCAGTTATTCGTTTCTAGCATCAGAATTGTGAAAATTTCTATGGTTTCTCCACCATTCCTTAACTTCAAACTCCCATATCTCGCGAACGGATTGATGAACTCGAGAAATTCCTGTTGAATCTGAAATTAGAAACTCGCCCGATTACAACGGTATGTGTATTTTTCCCCTAGGCCT
Organism: Ptiloglossa arizonensis; assembly: GCF_051014685.1. Lineage (NCBI taxonomy): Eukaryota > Metazoa > Arthropoda > Insecta > Hymenoptera > Colletidae > Ptiloglossa > Ptiloglossa arizonensis. The sequence goes on from NW_027478415.1 coordinate 1,518,909, forward strand.
TTGTAGTTATTGGTTTCGAATATCAGACTTGCAAAAATTTTGATGGTTTATCAACCATTCCTTAACTTCTAACTCCCGTATTTCGCGAACGGATTGACGAACTCGAGAAATTCCTGTTGCATCTGAAAGTAGAAACTAGCCCGATTACAATGCTGTGTGTATGATCCCCCTAGGCCACTCCAGTTATTGAATTCGAGTATCAGACCAGCGAAAATTTTGATGGTTTCTCAACCATTCCTTTAATTCAAACTCCCATATCTCGCGAACGGATTGTCGAACTCGAGAAATTCCTGAAAGCATCTGAAAGCAGAAACTCGCCCGATTACAACGGTGTGTGTGCTTTTCCCCTATGACATTCCAGTTATTGGTTTCGAGTATCAGACCAGCGAAAATTTTGATGGTTTCTCAACCATTCCTTTAATTCAAACTCCCATATCTCGCGAACGGATTGTCGAACTCGAGAAATTCCTGAAAGCATCTGAAAGCAGAAACTCGCCCGATTACAACGGTGTGTGTGCTTTTCCCCTATGACATTCCAGTTATTGGTTTCGAGTATCAGACCAGCGAAAATTTTGATGGTTTCTCAACCATTCCTTTAATTCAAACTCCCATATCTCGCGAACGGATTGTCGAACTCGAGAAAATCCTGAATGCATCTGAAAGCAGAAACTCGCCCGATTACAACGGTGTGTGTGCTTTTCCCCTAGGGCATTCCAGTTATTGGTTTCGGGTAACAGACTTGCGAAAATTTTGATGGTTTCTCAACCATTCCTTAGCTTCAAACTCCCATACCTCGCGAACGGATTGACGAACTCGAGAAATTCCTGTTGCATCTGAAAGCAGAAACTCGCCCGATTACAATGGTGTGTGTATCTTTCCCCTTTGCCACTCCAGTTATTGGTTTCGAGTATCAGACCAGCGAAAATTTTGATGGTTTCTCAACCATTCCTTAAATTCAAACTCCCATATCTCGCGAACAGATTGTCGAACTCGAGAAATTCCTATTGCATCTGAAAGCAGAAACTCGCCCGATTACAGCGGTGTGTGTACTTTTCCCCTATGCCATTCCAGTTATTGGTTTCGGGTATAGGAATTGCGAAAATTTTGATGGTTTCTCAACCATTCCTTAACTTCGAACTCCCATATCTCGCGAACGGATTGACGAACTCGAGAAATTCCTGTCGCATTTGAAAATAGAAACTCGCCCGACTACAACGGTATGTGTATCTTTCCCGTTTGCCATTCCAGTTATTGGTTTCGAATATCAGACTTGCAAAAATTTTGATGGTTTATCAACCATTCCTTAACTTCTACCTCCCGTATTTCGCGAACGGATTGACGAACTCGAGAAATTCCTGTTGCATCTGAAAGTAGAAACTCGCCCGATTACAATGCTGTGTGTATCATTCCCCTAGGCCATTCCAGTTATTGGTTTCGAGTATCAGACCTGCGAAAATTTTGATGGTTTCTCAACCACTCCTTAACCTCAAACTCCCATATCTTGCGAACGGATTGACGAACTCGAGAAATTCGTGTTGCATCTGAATCAGAAACTCGCCCGATTACAACGGTGTGAATATTTTTGCCCTAAGCCATTGTAGTTATTCGTTTCTAGCATCAGAATTGCGAAAATTTTGATGGTTTCTCAACCATTCCTTAACTTCAAACTCCCATATCTCGCGAATGGATTGACGAATTCGAGAAATTCCTGTTGCATTTGAAAATAGAAACTCGCCCGATTACAACGGTATGTGTGTTTTTCCCCTAGGCTATTGTAGTTATTGGTTTCGAGTATCAGAATTGCGAAAACTTTGATGGTTTCTCAACCATTCCTTAACTTCAAACTCCCATATCTCGCGAACGGATTGACGACCTCGAGAAATTCCTGTTGCATCTGAAAGTAGAATCTCGCCCGATTACAACGATATGTGTATTTTTCCCCTAGGCCTATGTAGTTATTGGTTTCGAGTTCGGACTTGCTAAAATTTTGATTGTTTCTCAACCTTTCCTTAACTTCAAACTTCCATATCTCGCTAACGGATTGACGAACTCGGGAAATTCCTGTTGCATCTGCAAGTAGAAACTCGCCCGATTATAACGTTATGTGTATTTTTCCCCTAGGCCATTGTAGTTATTCGTTTCTAGCATCAGAATTGCGAAACCTTTGATGGTTTCTCAACCATTCCTTAACTTCAAACTCCCATATCTCGCGAACGGATTGACGAACTCGAGAAATTCCTGTTGCATCTGAAAGTAGAAACTCGCCCGATTACAATGGTGTGTGTACTTTTCCCCTAGGCCATTCCAGTTATTGGTTTCGGGTATCAGACTTGCGAAAATTTTGATGGTTTCTTAACCATTCCTTATCTTCAGACTCCCATATCTCGCGAACGGATTGACGAACTCGAGAAATTCCTGTTGCATCTGAGAGTAGAAACTCGCCCGATTGCAATGGTGTGTGTACTTTTCCCCTAGGCCATTCCAGTTATTAGTTTCGAGTATCAGACTTGCGAAAATTTTGATGGGTTCTCAACCGTTCCTTAACTTCAAACTCCCACATCTCGCGAACGGATTGACGAACTCGAGAAATGCCGGTTGCATCTGAAAGCAGAAACTCTCCCGATTACAACGGTATGTGTATTTTTGCCCTAGGCCGTAGTAGTAATTTGTTTTCGAGTATCAGACTTGCGAAATTTCGATGGTTTCTCAACCATTCCTTAACTTCAAACTCCCATATCTCGCGAACGGATTGACGAACTCGAGAAATACCTGTTTCATTTAAAAGCAGAAACTCTCCCGATTACAGCGGTATGTGTATTTTTGCCCTAGGCCGTAGTAGTAATTGGTTTCGAGTATCAGACTTGCGAAAATTTTGATGGGTTCTCAACCATTCCTTAATTTCAAACTCCCATATCTCGCGAACGGATTGACGACTTCGAGAAATTCCGGTTGCATCTGAAAGTAGAAACTCGCCCGACTACAAAGGCGTGTGTACTTTTCCCCTAGGCCATTCCAGTTATTAGTTTCGAGTATCAGAGTTGCGAAGATTTTGATGGATTCTCAACCATTCCAAAAATTCAAACTCCCATATCTCGCGAACGGATTGACGAACTCGGGAAATTCCTGTTGCATCTGAAAGTAGAAACTCGCCCGATTACAATGGTGTGTGCTTTTCCCCTAGGCCATTCCAGTTATTGGTTTCGTGTTACAGACTTGCGAAAATTTTGATGGTTTCTCAACCATTCGTTAACTTCAAACTCCGATATCTCGCGAACGGATTGACGAATCCGAAAAATTTCTGTTGCATCTGAAAGTAGAAACTCGCCCGATTACAACGGTATGTTTATTTTTCCCCTAAGCCATTGTAGTTATTAGTTTCGAGTATCAGACTTGCGAAAACTTTGATGGTTTCTCAACCAATCCTTCACTTTAAACTCCGATATCTCGCGAACGGATTGACGAACTCGAGAAATGCCTGTTTCATCTAAACGCAGAAACTCGCCCGATTACAACGGTATGTGTATTTTTGCCCTAGGCCATAGTAGTTATTGGTTTCGAGTATCAGACTTGCGAAAATTTTGATGGTTTCTTAACCATTCCTTATCTTCAGACTCCCATATCTCGCGAACGGATTGACGAACTCGAGAAATTCCTGTTGCATCTGAAAGTAGAAACTCTCCCGATTGCAATGGTGTGTGTACTTTTCCCCTAGGCCATTCCAGTTATTAGTTTCGAGTATCAGACTTGCGAAAATTTTGATGGGTTCTCAACCATTCCTTAACTTCAAACTCCCGCATCTCGCGAACGGATTGACGAACTCGAGAAATGCCGGTTGCATCTGAAAGTAGAAACTCGCCCGATTGCAATGGTATGCGTACTTTTCCCCTAGGCCATTCAAGTTATTCTTTTCTAGTATCAGAATTGCGAAAATTTTGATGGTTTCTCAACCATTCCTTAACTTCAAACTCCCATATCTCGCGAACGGATTGACGAACTCGAGAAATACCTGTTTCATTTAAAAGCAGAAACTCTCCCGATTACAACGGTATGTGTATTTTTGCCCTAGGCCGTAGTAGTAATTGGTTTCGAGTATCAGACTTGCGAAAATTTTGACGGGTTCTCAACCATTCCTTAATTTCAAACTCCCATATCTCGCGAACGCATTGACGACTTCGAGAAATTCCGGTTGCATCTGAAAGTAGAAACTCGCCCGACTACAAAGGCGTGTGTACTTTTCCCTTAGGCCATTCCAGTTATTAGTTTCGAGTATCAGAGTTGCGAAGATTTTGATGGATTCTCAACCATTCCAAAAATTCAAACTCCCATATCTCGCGAACGGATTGACGAATCCGAAAAATTTCTGTTGCATCTGAAAGTAGAAACTCGCCCGATTACAACGGTATGTCTATTTTTCCCCTAAGCCATTGTAGTTATTAGTTTCGAGTATCAGACTTGCGAAAACTTTGATGGTTTCTCAACCAATCCTTCACTTCAAACTCCGATATCTCGCGAACGGATTGACGAACTCGAGAAATGCCTGTTTCATCTAAACGCAGAAACTCGCCCGATTACAACGGTATGTGTATTTTTCCCCTAAGCCATTGTAGTTATTAGTTTTGAGTATCAGACTTGCGAAAACTTTGATGGTTTCTCAACCAATCCTTAACTTCAAACTCCGATATCTCGCGAACGGATTGACGAACTCGAGAAATTCCTGTTGCATCTGAAAGTAGAAACTCGCCCGATTACAATGGTGTGTGTACTTTTCCCCTAGGCCATTCCAGTTATTGGTTTCGAGTTACAGACTTGCGAAAATTTTGATGGTTTCTCAACCATTCCTTAACTTCAAACTCCGATATTTCGCAAACGGATTGACGAACTCGAGAAATGCCTGATTCATCTAAAAGCAGAAACTCGCCCGATTACAACGGTATGTGTATTTTTGCCCTAGGCCATAGTAGTTATTGGTTTCGAGTATCAGACTTGCGAAAATTTTGATAGTTTCTCAACCATTTCTTAACTCCAAACTCCCATATCTCGCGAACGGATTGACGAACTCGAGAAATTCCTGTTGCATCTGAAATTAGAAACTCGCCCGATTACATTGGTATGAGTACTTTTCCCCTAGGCCATTCCAGTTATTGGTTTCGAGTATCAGACTTGCGAAAATTTTGATGGTTCCTCAACCATCTCTTAACTCCAAACTCCGATATTTCACGAACGGATTGACGAACTCGAGAAATGCCTGTTTCATCTAAAAGCAGAAACTCGCCCGATTACCACGGTATTTGTATTTTTGCCCTAGGCCATAGTAGTTATTGGTTTCGAGTATCAGACTTGCGAAAATTTTGATGGTTTCTCAACCCTTCCTTAACTTCAAACTCCCATATCTCGCGAACGGATTGACGAATCCGAAAAATTCCTGTGGCATCTGAAAGTAGAAAATCTCCCGATTACAACGGTATGTGTATTTTTCCCCTAGACCATAGTAGTTATTGATTTCGAGTATCAGACTTGCGAAATTTTTATGGCTTCTCCACCATTCCTTAACTTCAAACTCCCATATCTTGCGAACGGCTTGAAGAACTCGAAAAATTCCTGTTGCAGCTTAAAGTAGAAACACGCCCGATTACAACGGTATGTGTATTTTTCACCTAGGCCAGTTTAGTTAGTGGTTTCGAGTATCAGACTTGCGAAAATTTTGATGGTTTTTCAACCATTCCTTAACTTCAAACTACCATATCTCGCGAACGGATTGACGAACTCGAGAAATTCCTGCTGCATCTGAAAGCAGAAACTCACCCGATTACCACGGTATTTGTATTTTTGCCCTAGGCCATAGTAGTTATTGGTTTCGAGTATCAGACTTGCGAAAATTTTGATGGTTTCTCAACCCTTCCTTAACTTCAAACTCCCATATCTCGCGAACGGATTGACGAATCCGAAAAATTCCTGTTGCATCTGAAAGTAGAAAATCTCCCGATTACAACGGTATGTGTATTTTTCCCCTAGGCCATTGTAGTTATTGGTTTCGAGTATCAGACTTGCGAAAATTTTGATGGTTTCTCAACCAATCCTAACTTCAAACTCCCCTATCTCGCGAACGGATTGACGAACTCCAGAAATTCCTATTGCATCTGAAAGCAGAAACTCGCCTGATTTCAACGGTATGTGTATTTTTCCCCTAGCCATTGTAGTTTTTGGTTTCGAGTATCAGACTTGCCAAAATTTTGATGGTTTCTCAACCGTTCCTTAAATACAAACTCCCATATCTCGCGAACGGATTGACGAACTCGAGAAATTCCTGTTGCATCTAAAAGCAGAAACTCGTCCGATTACAACGGTATGTTTATTTTTGCCCTAGACCATAGTAGTTATTGGTTTCCAGTGTCAGAGTTGCGATAATTTTGATGGTTTCTCAACCATTCCTTAACTTCAAACTCCCATATCTCGGGAACGGATTGACGAACTCGAGAAATTCCTGTTGCATCTGAAAGTAGAAACTCGCCCGATTACATCGGTATGTGTATTTTTCCCCTAGGCCATTCCCCTTATTCGTTTCTAGCATCAGAATTGCGAAAATTTTGATGGTTTCTCAACCATCTCTTAAGTCCAAACTCCCATATCTCGCGAACGGATTGACGAACTCGATAAATGCCTGTTGGTTCTAAAAGCAGAAACACTCCCGATTACAACGGTATGTGTATTTCTCCCGTAAGCAATTCTAGTTATTGGTTTCGAGTATCAGACTTGCGAAATTTTCATGGCTTCTCAACCATTCCTTAACTTCTAACTCCCATATCTCGCGAACGGATTGACGAACTCGAGAAATTCCTGTTGCATCTGAAAGTAGAATCTCGCCCGATTACAATGGTATGTGTGCTTTTCCCCTAGGCCATTCTAGTTATTGATTTCGGGTAACAGACTTGCGAAAATTTTGATGGTTTCTCAACCATCTCTTAAATCCAAGCTCCGATATTTCGCGACCGGACTGACGAACTCGAGAAATGCCTGTTTCATCAAAAAGCAGAAATTCGCCCGATTACAACGGTATGTGTATTTTTGCCCTAGGCCATAGTAATTATTGGTTTCGAGTATCAGACTTGCGAAATTTTGAAGGATTCTCAACCATCTCTTAACTCCAAACTCCGATATTTCGCGAACGGATTGACGAATCCGAAAAGTTTCTGCTGCATCTAAAAGTAGAAACACGCCCGATTACAACGGTGTGTATTTTTCCCCTAAGCCATTGTAGTTATTAGTTTCGAGTATCAGACTTGCGAAAATTTTGATGGTTTCTCAACCATCTCTTAACTCCAAACTCCAATATTTCGCGAACGGATTGACGAATCCGTAAAATTTCTGTTGCATCTGAAACTAGAAACTCGCCCGATTACAATGGTGTGTGTATTCTTCCCCTAAGCCATTCCAGTTATAAGTTTCGAGTATCAGACTTGCGAAAATTTTGATGATTTCTCAACCATTCCATAACTTCAAACTCCCATATCTCGCGAACGGATTGACGAACTCGAGAAATTCCTGTTGCATCTGGAAGTAGAAACTCGCCCGATTTCAAAGTATGTGCATTTTTCCCCTAGGCCATGGTAGTTATTGGTTTCGAGTGTCAGACTTGCGAAAATTTTGATGGTTTCTCAACCATTCCTTAACTTCAAACTCCCATATCTCGCGAACGGATTGACGAGCTCGAGAAATCCCTGTTTCATCTGAAAGTAGAAACTCGCCCGATTACATCGGTATGTGTATTTTTCCCCTAGGCCTTTGTAGTTATCGGTTTCGAGTATCAGACTTGCGAAAATTTTGATGGTTTCTCAACCATTCCTTAACTTCAAGCACCCATATCTCGCGAACGGATTGACGAACTCGATTGTTTCCTGTTGCATCTGAAAGTAGAAAGTCTACTGATTACAATGGTGTGTGTACTTTTCCCCTAGGTCATTCCAGTTATTCGTTTCTAGCATCAGAATTGCAAAAATTTTGATGGTTTCTCAACCATTCCTTAACTTCAAGCTCCCATATCTCGCGAACGGATTTCAAACTCGATTGTTTCCTGTTGCATCTGAAAGTAGAAAGTCTACTGATTACAATGGTGTGTGTACTTTTCCCCTAGGTCATTCCAGTTATTCGTTTCTAGCATCAGAATTGCGAAAATTTTGATGGTTTCTAAACCATTCCTTAACTTCAAACTCCCATATCTCGCGAACGGATTGACGAACTCCAGAAATTCCTGTTGCATCTGAAAGTAGAAACTCGCCCGATTACAACGGTGTGTGTATTTTTCCACTAGGCCATTGTAGTTAATGGTTTCGAGTATCAGACTTGCGAAAATTTTGATGGCTTCTCAACCATTCCTTAACTTCAAACTCCCGTATCTCGCGAACGGATTGACGAACTCCAGAAATTCCTGTTGCATCTGAAAGTAGAAACTCGCCCGATTACAACGGTGTTTGTATCTTTGCCCTAGGCCATTGTAGTTAATGGATTCGAGTATCAGACTTGCGAAAATTTTGATGGTTTCTCAAGCATTCCTTAACTTCAAGCTCCCATATATCGCTAACGGATTGACGAACTCGAGAAATTCCTATTGCACCTGAAAGTAGAAACTCGCCCGATTACAACGGTATGTGTATTTTTGCCCTAGGCCATAGTAGTTATTGGTTTCGAGTATCAGATTTGCGAAAATTTTGATGGTTTCTCAACCATTCCTTAACTTCAAACTCCCATATCTCGTTAACTGATTGACGAACTCGGGGAATTCCTGTTGCATTTGAAAGTAGAAACTCGCCCGATTACAACGGTATGAATATTTATGCCCTAAGCCATACTAGTTATTCGTTTCTAGCATCAGACTTGCGAAAATTTTGATGGTTTCTCAACCTTTCCTTAACTTCAAACTCCCATATCTGGCGAACGGATTGACGAACTCGACAAATTCCTGTTGCTTCTGAAAGTAGAAACTCGCCCGATTACAACGATATGTGTATTTTTCCCTTAGGCCTTTGTAGTTATTGGTTTGGAGTATCAGACTTGCTAAAATTTTGATGGTTCCTCAACCATTCCATAACTTCAAACTCCCATATCTCGCGAACGGATTGACGAACTCGAGAAATTCCTGTTGCATCTGAAAGCAGAAACTCGCCCGATTACAACGGTATGTGTATCTTTCCCCTACGCCATTCCAGTTATTCGTTTCTAGCATCAGAATTGCGAAAATTTTGATGGTTTCTCCACCATTCCTTAACTTCATACTGCCATATCTCGCTAACGGATTGACGAACTCGGGAAACTCCTGTTGCATCTGAAAGTAGAAACTCGCCCGATTACAACGGTATGTGTATTTTTCCCCTAGGCCATTGTAGTTATCGGTTTCGAGTATCAGACTTGCTAAAATTTTGATGGTTCCTCAACCTTTCCTTAACTTCAAACTTCCATATCTCGCTAACGGATTGACGAACTCGAGAAATTCCTGTTACATTTGAAAGTAGAAACTCGCCCGATTACAACGGTATGTGTATTTTTCCCCTAGGCCATTGTAGTTATTGGTTTCGAGTATCAGACTTGCGAAAATTTTGATGGTATCTCAACCATTCCTTAACTTCAAACTCCCATATCTCGCGAAAGGATTGACGAACTCGCGAAATTCCTGTTGCATGTGAAAGCAGAAACTCGCCCGATTACAATGGTATGAATATTTTTGCCCTAAGCCATTCTAGTTATTCGTTTCAACCAATAGAATTGCGAAAATGTTGATGGCTTCTCAAACATTCCTTAACTTCAATCTCCCAATTCTCGCGAACGGATTGACGAACTCGAGAAATTCCTGTTTTTCTGTAAGTAGAAACTCGCCCGATTACAACGATATGTGCATTTTTCCCCTAGGCCATTGTAGTTATTGGTTTCGAGTATCAGACTTGCGAAAATTTTGATGGTTTTTCAACCGTTCCTTAACTTCAAACTCCCATATCTCGCGAACGGATTGACAAACTCGGGAAATTCCTGTTGCATCTGAAAGTAGAAACTCGCCCGATTACAACGGTATGTGTATTTTTACCCTAGGCCATTGTAGTTATTGGTTTCGAGTATCAGACTTGCGAAAATTTTGATGGTTTCTCAACCATTCCTTAACTTCTAACTCCCATATCTCGCGAACTGATTGACGAACTCGAGAAATTCCTGCTGCATGTGAAAGCAGAAACTCGCCCGATTACAACGGTATGAATATTTTTGCCCTAAGCCATTGTAGTTACTCGTTTCAACCATTAGAATTTCGAAAATTTTGATGGCTTCGCAACCATTCCTTAACATCAAACTCCCGTACCTCGCGAACGGATTGACGAACTCGAGAAATTCCTATTGCATCTGAAAGTAGAAACTCGCCCGATTGCAACGGTATGTGTATTTTTCCCCTAGGCCTTTTTAGTTATTGGTTTCGAGTATCAGACTTGCAAAAATTTTGATGGTTTCTCAACCTTTCCTTAACTTCAAACTTCCATATCTGGCGAACGGATTGGCGAACTCGAGAAATTCCTGTTGCTTCTGAAAGTAGAAACTCGCCCGATTACAACGATATGTGTATTTTTCCCCTAGGCGTTTGTAGTTATAGGTTTCGAGTATCAGACTTGCTAAAATTTTGATGGTTCCTCAACCATTCCTTAACTTCAAACTTCCATATCTCGCTAACGGACTGACGAACTCGAGAAATTCCTGTTGCATTTGAAAGTAGAAACTCGCCCGATTACAACGGTATGTGTATTTTTCCCCTAGGCCATTGAAGTTATTGGTTTCGAGTATCAGACTTGCGAAAATTTTGATGGTTTCTCAACCATTCCTTAACTTCAAACTCCCATATCTCGCGAACGGATTGACGAACTCGAGAAATTCCTGTTGCATGTGAAAGCAGAAACTCGCCCGATTACAAATGTATGAACATTTTTGCCCTAAGCCATTGTAGTTATTCCTTTCAACCATTAGAATTGCGAAAATTTTGATGGCTTCGCAACCATTCCTTAACTTCAAACTCCCGTACCTCGCGAACGGATTGACGAACTCGAGAAATTCCTATTGCATCTGAAAGTAGAAACTCGCCCGATTGCAACGGTATGTGTATTTTTCCCCTAGGCCTTTGTAGTTATTGGTTTCGAATATCAGACTTGCTAAAATTTTGATGGTTCCTCAACCTTTCCTTAACTTCAAACTTCCATATCTCGCTAACGGATTGACGAACTCGAGAAATTCCTATTGCATCTAAAAGCAGAAACTCGCCCGTTTACAACGGTATGAATATTTATGCCCTAAGCCTTTCTAGTTATTCGTTTCTAGCATCAGAATTGCGAAAATTTTGATGGTTTCTCAACCATTCCTTAACTTCAAACTCCCATATCTCGCGAATGGATTGACGAATTCGAGAAATTCCTGTTGCATTTGAAAATAGAAACTCGCCCGATTACAACGGCATGTGTATTTTTCCCCTAGGCCATTGTAGTTATTGGTTTCGAGTATCAGACTTGCGAAAATTTTGATGGTTTCTCAACCATTCCTTAACTTCAAACTCCCATATCTCGCGAACGGATTGACGACCTCGAGAAATTCCTGTTGCATCTGAAAGTAGAATCTCGCCCGATTACAACGATATGTGTATTTTTCCCCTAGGCCTATGTAGTTATTGGTTTCGAGTTCGGACTTGCTAAAATTTTGATTGTTTCTCAACCTTTCCTTAACTTCAAACTTCCATATCTCGCTAACGGATTGACGAACTCGGGAAATTCCTGTTGCATCTGCAAGTAGAAACTCGCCCGATTATAACGTTATGTGTATTTTTCCCCTAGGCCATTGTAGTTATTCGTTTCTAGCATCAGAATTGCGAAACCTTTGATGGTTTCTCAACCATTCCTTAACTTCAAACTCCCATATCTCGCGAACGGATTGACGAACTCGAGAAATTCCTGTTGCATCTGAAAGTAGAAACTCGCCCGATTACAACGATATGTGTATTTTTCCCCTAGGCCTTTGTAGTTATTGGTTTCGAGTATCAGACATGCTAAAATTTTGATTGTTTCTCAACCTTTCCTTAACTTCAAACTTCCATATCTCGCTAACGGATTGACGAACTCGGGAATTTCCTGTTGCATCTGAAAGTAGAAACTCGCCCGATTACAACGGTATGTGTATTTTTCCCCTAGGCCATTGTAGTTATTGGTTTCGAGTATCAGACTTGCGAAAATTTTGATGGTTTCTCAACCATTCCTTAACTTCAAACTCCCATATCTCGCGAACGGATTGACGACCTCGAGAAATTCCTGTTGCATCTGAAAGTAGAATCTCGCCCGATTACAAAGATATGTGTATTTTTCCCCTAGGCCTATGTAGTTATTGGTTTCGAGTTCGGACTTGCTAAAATTTTGATTGTTTCTCAACCTTTCCTTAACTTCAAACTTCCATATCTCGCTAACGGATTGACGAACTCGGGAAATTCCTGTTGCATCTGCAAGTAGAAACTCGCCCGATTATAACGTTATGTGTATTTTTCCCCTAGGCCATTGTAGTTATTCGTTTCTAGCATCAGAATTGCGAAACCTTTGATGGTTTCTCAACCATTCCTTAACTTCAAACTCCCATATCTCGCGAACGGATTGACGAACTCGAGAAATTCCTGTTGCATCTGAAAGTAGAAACTCGCCCGATTACAACGATATGTGTATTTTTCCCCTAGGCCATTGTAGTTATTGGTTTCGAGTATCAGACGTGCTAAAATTTTGATTGTTTCTAAACCTTTCCTTAACTTCAAACTTCCATATCTCGCTAACGGATTGACGAACTCGGGAATTTCCTGTTGCATCTGAAAGTAGAAACTCGCCCGATTACAACGGTATGTGTATTTTTCCCCTAGGCCATTGTAGTTATTGGTTTCGAGTATCAGACTTGCGAAAATTTTGATGGTTTCTCAACCATTCCTTAACTTCAAACTCCCATATCTCGCAAACGGATAGACGAACTCGAGAAATTCCTGTTGCATCTGAAAGCAGAAACTCGCCCGATTACAACGGCATGTGTATTTTTCCCCTAGGCCATTGTAGTTATTGGTTTCGAGTATCAGACTTGCGAAAATTTTGATGGTTTCTCAACCATTCCTTAACTTCAAACTCCCATATCTCGCGAACAGATTGACGAACTCGAGAAATTCCTGTTGCATCTGAAAGCAGAAACACGCCCGATTACAACAGTGGGAATATTTTTGCCATAAGCCATTGTAGTTATTCGTTTCTAGCATCAGAATTGCGAAAATTTTGATGGTTTCTCAACCATTCCTTAACTTCAAACTCCCATATCTCGCGAGTGGATTGACGAACTCGAGAAATTCCTATTGCATCTGAAAGCAGAAACTCGCCCGATTACAGCGGTGTGTGTACTTTTCCCCTATGCCATTCCAGTTATTGGTTTCGGGTATAGGAATTGCGAAAATTTTGATGGTTTCTCAACCATTCCTTAACTTCGAACTCCCATATCTCGCGAACGGATTGACGAACTCGAGAAATTCCTGTTGCATCTGAAAGAACCATCTCGCCCGATTACAACGGTATGTGTATTTTTCCCCTAGGCCATTGTAGTTAATGGTTTCGAGTTTCAGACTTGCGATAATTTTGATGGTTTCTCAAACATTCCTTAATTTCAAACTCCCATATGTCGCGAACGGATTGACGAACTCCAGAAATTCCTGTTGCATCTGAAAGTAGAAACTCGCCCGATTACAATGGTGTGTGTATCTTTCCCCTAGGCCATTCCAGTTATGCGTCTCTAGCATCCGAATTGCGAAAACTTTGATGGTTTCTCAACCATTCCTTAACTTCAAACTCCCATATCTCGCGAACGGATTGACGAACTCGAGAAATTCCTGTCGCATTTGAAAATAGAAACTCGCCCGACTACAACGGTATGTGTATCTTTCCCGTTTGCCATTCCAGTTATTGGTTTCGAATATCAGACTTGCAAAAATTTTGATGGTTTATCAACCATTCCTTAACTTCTACCTCCCGTATTTCGCGAACGGATTGACGAACTCGAGAAATTCCTGTTGCATCTGAAAGTAGAAACTCGCCCGATTACAATGCTGTGTGTATCATTCCCCTAGGCCATTCCAGTTATTGGTTTCGAGTATCAGACGTGCTAAAATTTTGATTGTTTCTCAACCTTTCCTTAACTTCAGACTTCCATATCTCGCTAACGGATTGACGAACTCGGGAATTTCCTGTTGCATCTGAAAGTAGAAACTCGCCCGATTACAACGGTATGTGTGTTTTTCCCCTAGGCCATTGTAGTTATTGGTTTCGAGTATCAGACTTGCGAAAATTTTGATGGTTTCTCAACCATTCCTTAACTTCAAACTCCCATATCTCGCAAACGGATAGACGAACTCGAGAAATTCCTGTTGCATCTGAAAGTAGAAACTCGCCCGATTACAATGGTGTGTGTACTTTCCCCCTAGGCCATAGTAGTTATTGGTTTCGAGTACCAAACTTGCGAAAATTTTGGTGGATTCTCAACCATTCCTCAACTTCAAACTCCCATAGCTCGCGAACGGATTGACGAACACGAGAAGTTCCTATTGCATCTGAAAGCAGATACTCGCCCGATTTCAACGGTATGTGTACTTTTCCCCTAGGCCATTCCAGTTATTGGTTTCGAGTATCAAATCAGCGAAAATTTTTGTGGTTTCTCAACCATTTCTTAACTTGAAACTCCCATATCTCGCGAACGGATTGACGATCTCGAGAAATTCTTGTTGCATCTGAAAGAAGAAACTCGCCCGATTACAGCGGTGTGTGTACTTTTCCCCTAGGCCTTTGTAGTTATTGGTTTCGAGTATCAGACGTGCTAAAATTTTGATTGTTTCTCAACCTTTCCTTAACTTCAAACTTCCATATCTCGCAAACGGATAGACGAACTCGAGAAATTCCTTTTGCATCTGAAAGCAGAAACTCGCCCGATTACAACGGCATGTGTATTTTTCCCCTAGGCCATTGTAGTTATTGGTTTCGAGTATCAGACTTGCGAAAATTTTGATGGTTTCTCAAACATTCCTTAACTTCAAACTCCCATATCTCGCGAACGGATTGACGAACTCGACAAATTCCTGTTGCTTCTGAAAGTAGAAACTCGCCCGATTACAACGGCATGTGTATTTTTCCCCTAGGCCATTGGAGTTATTGCTTTCGAGTATCAGACATGCGAAAATTTTGATGGTTTCTCAAACATTCCTTAATTTCAAACTCCCATATCTCGCGAACGAAGTGACGAACTCGAGAAATTCCTGTTGCATTTGAAAGCAGAAACTCGCCCGATTAAAACGGTATGATTATTTTTGCCCCAAGCCATTCTAGTTATTCGTCTCAACCATTAGAATTGCGAAAATTTTGATGGTTTCTCAACCATTCCTTAACTTCAAACTCCCGTATCTCGCAAACGGATTGACGAACTCGAGAAATTCCTGTTGCATCTGAAAGTAGAAACTCGCCCGATTACAACGGCATGTGTATTTTTCTCCTAGGCCATTGTAGTTATTGGTTTCTAGCAACAGAATTGCGAAAACTTTGATGGTTTCTCAACCATTCCTTAACTTCAAACACCCATATCTCGCGAACGGATTGACGAACTCGAGAAATTCCTGTTGCATTTGAAAGTAGAAACTCGCCCGATTACAACGGTATGTGTATTTTTCCCCTAGGCCATTGTAGTTATTGGTTTGGAGTATCAGACTTGCGAAAATTTTGATGGTTTCTCAACCATTCCTTAACTTCAAACTCCCATATCTCGCGAACGGATTGACGAACTCGAGAAATTCCTATTGCATCTGAAAGCAGAAACTCGCCCGATTACAACTGTATGAATATTTTTGCCCTAAACCGTTCTAGTTATTCGTTTCTAGCATCAGAATTGCGAAAATTTTGATGGTTTCTCAACCATTCCTTAACTTCAAACTCCCATATGTCGCGAACGGATTGACGAACTCGAGAAATTCCTGTTGCATCTGAAAGTAGAAACTCGCCCGATTACAACGATATGTGTATTTTTCCCCTAGGCCTTTGTAGTTATTGGTTTCGAGTATCAGACTTGCGAAAATTTTGATGGTTTCTCAACCATTCCTTAACTTCAAACTCCCATATCTCGCGAACGGATTGACGAACTCGAGAAATTCCTGTTGCTTCTGAAAGTAGAAACTCGCCCGATTACAACGGCATGTGTATTTTTCCCCTAGGCCATTGGAGTTATTGCTTTCGAGTATCAGACATGCGAAAATTTTGATGGTTTCTCAAACATTCCTTAATTTCAAACTCCCATATCTCGCGAACGAAGTGACGAACTCGAGAAATTCCTGTTGCATTTGAAAGCAGAAACTCGCCCGATTAAAACGGTATGATTATTTTTGCCCCAAGCCATTCTAGTTATTCGTCTCAACCATTAGAATTGCGAAAATTTTGATGGTTTCTCAACCATTCCTTAACTTCAAACTCCCGTATCTCGCAAACGGATTGACGAACTCGAGAAATTCCTGTTGCATCTGAAAGTAGAAACTCGCCCGATTACAACGGCATGTGTATTTTTCTCCTAGGCCATTGTAGTTATTGGTTTCTAGCAACAGAATTGCGAAAACTTTGATGGTTTCTCAACCATTCCTTAACTTCAAACACCCATATCTCGCGAACGGATTGACGAACTCGAGAAATTCCTGTTGCATTTGAAAGTAGAAACTCGCCCGATTACAACGGTATGTGTATTTTTCCCCTAGGCCATTGTAGTTATTGGTTTGGAGTATCAGACTTGCGAAAATTTTGATGGTTCCTCAACCATTCCTTAACTTCAAACTCCCATATCTCGCGAACGGATTGACGAACTCGAGAAATTCCTATTGCATCTGAAAGCAGAAACTCGCCCGATTACAACTGTATGAATATTTTTGCCCTAAGCCGTTCTAGTTATTCGTTTCTAGCATCAGAATTGCGAAAATTTTGATGGTTTCTCAACCATTCCTTAACTTCAAACTCCCATATCTCGCAAACGGATAGACGAACTCGAGAAATTCCTGTTGCATCCGAAAGTAGAAACTCGCCCGATTACAATGGTGTGTGTACTTTCCCCCTAGGCCATAGTAGTTATTGGTTTCGAGTATCAAACTTGCGAAAATTTTGGTGGATTCTCAACCATTCCTCAACTTCAAACTCCCATACCTCGCGAACGGATTGACGAACACGAGAAGTTCCTATTGCATCTGAAAGCAGATACTCGCCCGATTTCAACGGTATGTGTACTTTTCCCCTAGGCCATTCCAGTTATTGGTTTCAAGTATCAAATCAGCGAAAATTTTTGTGGTTTCTCAACCATTTCTTCACTTGAAACTCCCATATCTCGCGAACGGATTGACGATCTCGAGAAATTCTTGTTGCATCTGAAAGAAGAAACTCGCCCGATTACAGCGGTGTGTGTACTTTTCCCCTAGGCCTTTGTAGTTATTGGTTTCGAGTATCAGACGTGCTAAAATTTTGATTGTTTCTCAACCTTTCCTTAACTTCAAACTTCCATATCTCGCTAACGGATTGACGAACTCGAGAAATTCCTGTTGCATCTGAATGTAGAAACTCGCCCGATTACAACGGTATGTGTGTTTTTCCCCTAGGCCATTGTAGTTATTGGTTTCGAGTATCAGACGTGCTAAAATTTTGATTGTTTCTCAACCTTTCCTTAACTTCAAACTTCCATATCTCGCTAACGGATTGACGAACTCGAGAAATTCCTGTTGCATCTGAAAGTAGAAACTCGCCCGATTACAACGGTATGTGTATTTTTCCCCTAGGCCATTGTAGTTATTGGTTTCGAGTATCAGACTTGCGAAAATTTTGATGGTTTCTCAACCATTCCTTAACTTCAAACTCCCATATCTCGCAAACGGATAGACGAACTCGAGAAATTCCTATTGCATCTGAAAGCAGAAACTCGCCCGATTACAACGGCATGTGAATTTTTCCCCTAGGCCATTGTAGTTATTGGTTTCGAGTATCAGACTTGCGAAAATTTTGATGGTTTCTCAACCATTCCTTAACTTCAAACTCCCATATCTCGCGAACAGATTGACGAATTCGAGAAATTCCTGTTGCATCTGAAAGCAGAAACACGCCCGATTACAACAGTGTGAATATTTTTGCCCTAAGCCATTGTAGTTATTCGTTTCTAGCATCAGAATTGCGAAAATTTTGATGGTTTCTCAACCATTCCTTAACTTCAAACTCCCATATCTCGCGAGTGGATTGACGAACTCGAGAAATTCCTGTTGCGAACGGATTGACGAATTCGAGAAATTCCTGTTGCATTTGAAAGTAGAAACTCGCCCGATTACAACGGTATGTGTATTTTTCCCCTAGGCCATTGTAGTTATTGGTTTGGAGTATCAGACTTGCGAAAATTTTGATGGTTTCTCAACCATTCCTTAACTTCAAACTCCCATATCTCGCGAACGGATTGACGAACTCGAGAAATTCCTATTGCATCAGAAAGCAGAAACTCGCCCGAATACAACTGTATGAATATTTCTGCCCTAAGCCGTTCTAGTTATTCGTTTCTAGCATCAGAATTGCGAAAATTTTGATGGTTTCTCAACCATTCCTTAACTTCAAACTCCCATATCTCGCGAACGGATTGACGAACTCGAGAAATTCCAGTTGCTTCTGAAAGTAGAAACTCGCCCGATTACAACGGCATGTGTATTTTTCCCCTAGGCCATTGGAGTTATTGCTTTGGAGTTTCAGACATGTGAAAATTTTGATGGTTTCTCAAACATTCCTTAATTTCAAACTCCCATATCTCGCGAACGAAGTGACGAACACGAGAAATTCCTGTTGCATTTGAAAGCAGAAACTCGCCCGATTAAAACGGTATGAATATTTTTGCCCCAAGCCATTCTAGTTATTCGTTTCAACCATTAGAATTGCGAAAATTTTGATGGTTCCTCAACCATTCCTTAACTTCAAACACCCATATCTCGCGAACGGATTGACGAACTCGAGAAATTCCTGTTGCGAACGGATTGACGAATTCGAGAAATTCCTGTTGCATTTGAAAGTAGAAACTCGCCCGATTACAACGGTATGTGTATTTTTCCCCTAGGCCATTCCAGTTATTGGTTTCGAGTATCAAATCAGCGAAAATTTTTGTGGTTTCTCAACCATTTCTTAACTTGAAACTCCCATATCTCGCGAACGGATTGACGATCTCGAGAAATTCTTGTTGCATCTGAAAGAAGAAACTCGCCCGATTACAGCGGTGTGTGTACTTTTCCCCTAGGCCTTTGTAGTTATTGGTTTCGAGTATCAGACGTGCTAAAATTTTGATTGTTTCTCAACCTTTCCTTAACTTCAAACTTCCATATCTCGCAAACGGATAGACGAACTCGAGAAATTCCTGTTGCATCTGAAAGCAGAAACTCGCCCGATTACAACGGCATGTGTATTTTTCCCCTAGGCCATTGTAGTTATTGGTTTCGAGTATCAGACTTGCGAAAATTTTGATGGTTTCTCAAACATTCCTTAACTTCAAACTCCCATATCTCGCGAACGGATTGACGAACTCGACAAATTCCTGTTGCTTCTGAAAGTAGAAACTCGCCCGATTACAACGGCATGTGTATTTTTCCCCTAGGCCATTGGAGTTATTGCTTTCGAGTATCAGACATGCGAAAATTTTGTTGGTTTCTCAAACATTCCTTAATTTCAAACTCCCATATCTCGCGAACGAAGTGACGAACTCGAGAAATTCCTGTTGCATTTGAAAGCAGAAACTCGCCCGATTAAAACGGTATGATTATTTTTGCCCCAAGCCATTCTAGTTATTCGTCTCAACCATTAGAATTGCGAAAATTTTGATGGTTTCTCAACCATTCCTTAACTTCAAACTCCCGTATCTCGCAAACGGATTGACGAACTCGAGAAATTCCTGTTGCATCTGAAAGTAGAAACTCGCCCGATTACAACGGCATGTGTATTTTTCTCCTAGGCCATTGTAGTTATTGGTTTCTAGCAACAGAATTGCGAAAACTTTGATGGTTTCTCAACCATTCCTTAACTTCAAACACCCATATCTCGCGAACGGATTGACGAACTCGAGAAATTCCTGTTGCATTTGAAAGTAGAAACTCGCCCGATTACAACGGTATGTGTATTTTTCCCCTAGGCCATTGTAGTTATTGGTTTGGAGTATCAGACTTGCGAAAATTTTGATGGTTTCTCAACCATTCCTTAACTTCAAACTCCCATATCTCGCGAACGGATTGACGAACTCGAGAAATTCCTATTGCATCTGAAAGCAGAAACTCGCCCGATTACAACTGTATGAATATTTTTGCCCTAAGCCGGTCTAGTTATTCGTTTCTAGCATCAGAATTGCGAAAATTTTGATGGTTTCTCAACCATTCCTTAACTTCAAACTCCCATATCTCGCGAACGGATTGACGAACTCGAGAAATTCCTGTTGCATCTGAAAGTAGAAACTCGCCCGATTACAACGATATGTGTATTTTTCCCCTAGGCCTTTGTAGTTATTGGTTTCGAGTATCAGACGTGCTAAAATTTTGATTGTTTCTCAACCTTTCCTTAACTTCAGACTTCCATATCTCCCTAACGGATTGACGAACTCGGGAATTTCCTGTTGCATCTGAAAGTAGAAACTCCTCCGATTACAACGGTATGTGTGTTTTTCCCCTAGGCCATTGTAGTTATTGGTTTCGAGTATCAGACTTGCGAAAATTTTGATGGTTTCTCAACCATTGCTTAACTTCAAACTCCCATATCTCGCAAACGGATAGGCGAACTCGAGAAATTCCTGTTGCATCTGAAAGTAGAAGCTCGCCCGATTACAATGGTGTGTGTACTTTCCCCCTAGGCCATAGTAGTTATTGGTTTCGAGTATCAAACTTGCGAAAATTTTGGTGGATTCTCAACCATTCCTCAACTTCAAACTCCCATACCTCGCGAACGGATTGACGAACACGAGAAGTTCCTATTGCATCTGAAAGCAGATACTCGCCCGATTTCAACGGTATGTGTACTTTTCCCCTAGGCCATTCCAGTTATTGGTTTCGAGTATCAAATCAGCGAAAATTTTTGTGGTTTCTCAACCATTTCTTAACTTGAAACTCCCATATCTCGCGAACGGATTGACGATCTCGAGAAATTCTTGTTGCATCTGAAAGAAGAAACTCGCCCGATTACAGCGGTGTGTGTACTTTTCCCCTAGGCCTTTGTAGTTATTGGTTTCGAGTATCAGACGTGCTAAAATTTTGATTGTTTCTCAACCTTTCCTTAACTTCAAACTTCCATATCTCGCTAACGGATTGACGAACTCGAGAAATTCCTGTTGCATCCGAAAGTAGAAACACGCCCGATTACAGTGGTGTGTGTACTTTTCCCCTAGGCCTTTGTAGTTATTGGTTTCGAGTATCAGACGTGCTAAAATTTTGATTGTTTCTCAACCTTTCCTTAACTTCAAACTTCCATTCTCGCTAACCGATTGACGAACTCGAGAAATTCTTGTTGCATCTGAAAGTAGAAACTCGCCCGATTACAACGGTATGTGTATTTTTCCCCTAGGCCATTGTAGTTATTGGTTTCGAGTATCAGACTTGCGAAAATTTTGATGGTTTCTCAACCATTCCTTAACTTCCAACTCCCATATCTCGCAAACGGATAGACGAACTCGAGAAATTCCTGTTGCATCTGAAAGCAGAAACTCGCCCGATTACAACGGCATGTGTATTTTTCCCCTAGGCCATTGTAGTTATTGGTTTCGAGTATCAGACTTGCGAAAATTTTGATGGTTTCTCAACCATTCCTTAACTTCAAACTCCCATATCTCGCGAACAGATTGACGAACTCGAGAAATTCCTGTTGCATCTGAAAGCAGAAACACGCCCGATTACAACAGTGTGAATATTTTTGCCCTAAGCCATTGTAGTTATTCGTTTCTAGCATCAGAATTGCGAAAATTTTGATGGTTTCTCAACCATTCCTTAACTTCAAACTCCCATATCTCGCGAGTGGATTGACGAACTCGAGAAATTCCTGTTGCATCTGAAAGTAGAAACTCGCCCGATTACAATGGTGTGTGTACCTTTCCCCTAGGCCATTCCAGTTATTCGTTTCTAGCATCAGAATAGCGAAAATTTTGATGGTTTCTCAACCATTCTTTAACTTCAAACTCCCGTGTCTCGCAAACGGATTGACGAACTCGAGAAATTCCTGTTGCATCTGAAAGTAGAAGCTCGCCCGATTACAATGGTGTGTGTACCTTTCCCCGAGGCCATTCCAGTTATTCGTTTCTAGCATGAGAATAGCGAAAATTTTGATGGTTTCTCAACCATTCCTTAACTTCAAATTCCCATATCTCGCGAACGGATTGACGAACTCGACAAATTCCAGTTGCTTCTGAAAGTAGAAACTCGCCCGATTACAACGGCATGTGTATTTTTCCCCTAGGCCATTGGAGTTATTGCTTTCGAGTATCAGACTTGCGAAAATTTCGATGGTTTCTCAAACATTCCTTAATTTCAAACTCCCATATCTCGCGAACGGATTGACGAACGCGAGAAATTCCTGTTGCATCTGAAAGTAGAAACTCGCCCGATTACAACGATATGTGTATTTTTCCCCTAGGCCTTTGTAGTTATTGGTTTCGAGTATCAGACGTGCTAAAATTTTGATTGTTTCTCAACCTTTCCTTAACTTCAAACTTCCATATCTCGCTAACGGATTGACGAACACGAGAAGTTCCTATTGCATCTGAAAGCAGATACTCGCCCGATTTCAACGGTATGTGTACTTTTCCCCTAGGCCATTCCAGTTATTGGTTTCGAGTATCAAATCAGCGAAAATTTTTGTGGTTTCTCAACCATTTCTTAACTTGAAACTTCCATATCTCGCGAACGGATTGACGATCTCGAGAAATTCTTGTTGCATCTGAAAGAAGAAACTCGCCCGATTACAGCGGTGTGTGAATTTTTGCCCTAGGCCATAGTAGTTATTGGTTTCGAGTATCAGACTTGCGGAAATTTAGATGGATTCTCAACCATTCCTTAACTTCAAACTCCCACATCTCGCGAACGGATTGACGAGCTCGAGAAATTCCTGTTGCATTTGAAAGTAGAAGCTCGCCCAATTACAGCGGTATGTGTATTTTTGCCCTTTGCCATAGTAGTTATTGGTTTCGAGTATCAGGGTTGCGAATATTTTGATAGTTTCTCAACCATTCCTTAATTTCAAACTCCCATATCTCGCGAACGGATTGACGAACTCGAGAAATTCCTGTTCCATCTGAAAGTAGAAACTCGCCCGATTACAGCGGTATGTGTATTTTTCCCCTAGGCCTTTCTAGTTATTGGTTTCGGGTAACAGACTTGCGAAAATTTTGATGGTTTCTCAAACATTCCTTAATTTCAAACTCCCATATCTCGCGAACGGATTGACGAACTCCAGAAATTCCAGTTGCATCTGAAAGTAGAAACTCGCCCGATTACAATGGTGTGTGTATCTTTCCCCTAGGCCATTCCAGTTATGCGTCTCTAGCATCCGAATTGCGAAAACTTTGATGGTTTCTCAACCATTCCTTAACTTCAAACTCCCATATCTCGTGAACGGATTGACGAACTCGAGAAATTCCTGTCGCATTTGAAAATAGAAACTCGCCCGATTACAACGGTATGTGTATCTTTCCCCTTTGCCATTCCAGTTATTGGTTTCGAATATCAGACTTGCAAAAATTTTGATGGTTTATCAACCATTCCTTAACTTCTACCTCCCGTATTTCGCGAACGGATTGACGAACTCGAGAAATTCCTGTTGCATCTGAAAGTAGAAACTCGCCCGATTACAATGCTGTGTGTATCATTCCCCTAGGCCATTCCAGTTATTGGTTTCGAGTATCAGACTTTCTAAAATTTTGATGGTTCCTCAAACTTTCCTTAACTTCAAACTCCCATATCTCGCGAACGGATTGACGAACTCCAGAAATTCCAGTTGCATCTGAAAGTAGAAACTCGCCCGATTACAATGGTGTGTGTATCTTTCCCCTAGGCCATTCCAGTTATGCGTCTCTAGCATCCGAATTGCGAAAACTTTGATGGTTTCTCAACCATTCCTTAACTTCAAACTCCCATATCTCGCGAACGGATTGTCGAACTCGAGAAATTCCTGTTGCATTTGAAAGTAGAAACTCGCCCGATTGCAACGGTATGTGTGTTTTTCCCCTAGGCTATTGTAGTTATTGGTTTCGAGTATCAGACCAGCGAAAATTTTGATGGTTTCTCAACCATTCTTTTAATTCAAACTCCCATATCTCGCGAACGGATTGTCGAACTCGAGAAAATCCTGAATGCATCTGAAAGCAGAAACTCGCCCGATTACAACGGTGTGTGTGCTTTTCCCCTAGGCCATTCCAGTTATTGGTTTCGGGTAAAAGACTTGCGAAAATTTTGATGGTTTCTCAACCATTCCTTAGCTTCAAACTCCCATACCTCGCGAACGGATTGACGAAATCGAGAAATTCCTGTTGCATCTGAAAGCAGAAACTCGCACGATTACAATGGTGTGTGTATCTTTCCCCTTTGCCACTCCAGTTATTGGTTTCGAGTATCAGACCAGCGAAAATTTTGATGGTTTCTCAACCATTCCTTAAATTCAAACTCCCGTATCTCGCGAACAGATTGTCGAACTCGAGAAATTCCTGTTGCATCTGAAAGCAGAAACTCGCCCGATTACAATGGTGTGTGTATCTTTCCCCTTTGCCACTCCAGTTATTGGTTTCGAGTATCAGACCAGCGAAAATTTTGATGGTTTCTCAACCATTCCTTAAATTCAAACTCCCGTATCTCGCGAACAGATTGTCGAACTCGAGAAATTCCTCTTGCATTTGAAAGTAGAAACTCGCCCGATTACAACGATGTGTGTATTTTTCCCCTAGGGCATTGTGGTTATTGGTTTGGAGTATCAGACTTGCGAAAATTTTGATGGTTTCTCAACCATTCCTTAACTTCAAACTCCCATATCTCGCGAACGGATTGACGAACTCGAGAAATTCCTGTTGCATCTGAAAGAAGCATCTCGCCCGATTACAACGGTATGTGTATTTTTCCCCTAGGGCATTGTAGTTAATGGTTTCGAGTATCAGACTTGCGATAATTTTGATGGTTTCTCAAACATTCCTTAATTTCAAACTCCCATATCTCGCGAACGGATTGACGAACTCGAGAAATTCCTGTTGCATCTGAAAGCAGAAACTCGCCCGATTACAACGGTATGAATATTTTTGCCCTACGCCATTCTAGTTATTCGTTTCTAGCATCAGAATTGCGAAAATTTTGATGGTTTCTCAACCATTCCTTAACTTCAAACTCCCATATCTCGCGAACGGATTGACGAATTCGAGAAATTCCTGTTGCATTTGAAAATAGAAACTCGCCCGATTACAACGGTATGTGTATATTTCCCCTTTGCCATTCCAGTTATTGGTTTCGAATATCAGACTTGCAAAAATTTTGATGGTTTATCAACCATTCCTTAACTTCAAACTCCCATATCTCGCGAACCGATTGACGAATTCGAGAAATTCCTGTTGCATTTGAAAATAGAAACTCGCCCGATTACAACGGTATGTGTGTTTTTCCCCTAGGCTATTGTAGTTATTGGTTTCGAGTATCAGAATTGCGAAAACTTTGATGGTTTCTCAACCATTCCTTAACTTCAAACTCCCATATCTCGCGAACGGATTGACGACCTCGAGAAATTCCTGTTGCATCTGAAAGTAGAATCTCGCCCGTTTACAACGATATGCGTATTTTTCCCCTAGGCCTATGTAGTTATTGGTTTCGAGTATCGGACTTGCTAAAATTTTGATTGTTTCTCAACCTTTCCTTAACTTCTAACTCCCGTATTTCGCGAACGGATTGACGAACTCGAGAAATTCCTGTTGCATTTGAAAGTAGAAACTCGCCCGACTACAACGGTATGTGTATCTTTCCCCTAGGCCATTCCAGTTATTCGTTTCTAGCATCAGAATTGCGAAAATTTTGATGGTATCTCCACCATTCCTTAACTTCAAAATCCCGTACCTCGCGAACGGATTGACGAACTCGAGAAATTCCTAGTGCATCTGAATGTAGAAACTCGCCCGATTGCAACGGTATGTGTATTTTTCCCCTTGGTCATTGTAGTTATTGGTTTCGAGTATCAGACTTGCAAAAATTTTGATGGTTTATCAACCATTCCTTAACTTCTACCTCCCGTATTTCGCGAACGGATTGACGAACTCGAGAAATTCCTGTTGCATTTGAAAGTAGAAACTCGCCCGATTACAACGGTATGTGTATCTTTCCCCTAGGACATTCCAGTTATTCGTTTCTAGCATCAGAATTGTGAAAATTTCTATGGTTTCTCCACCATTCCTTAACTTCAAACTCCCATATCTCGCGAACGGATTGATGAACTCGAGAAATTCCTGTTGAATCTGAAATTAGAAACTCGCCCGATTACAACGGTATGTGTATTTTTCCCCTAGGCCTTTGTAGTTATTGGTTTCGAATATCAGACTTGCAAAAATTTTGATGGTTTATCAACCATTCCTTAACTTCTAACTCCCGTATTTCGCGAACGGATTGACGAACTCGAGAAATTCCTGTTGCATCTGAAAGTAGAAACTAGCCCGATTACAATGGTGTGTGTATCTTTCCCCTTTGCCACTCCAGTTATTGGTTTCGAGTATCAGACCAGCGAAAATTTTGATGGTTTCTCAACCATTCCTTTAATTCAAACTCCCATATCTCGCGAACGGATTGTCGAACTCGAGAAAATCCTGAATGCATCTGAAAGCAGAAACTCGCCCGATTACAACGGTGTGTGTGCTTTTCCCCTAGGCCATTCCGGTTATTGGTTTCGGGTAACAGACTTGCGAAAATTTTGATGGTTTTTCAACCATTCCTTAGCTTCAAACTCCCATACCTCGCGAACGGATTGACGAACTCGAGAAATTCCTGTTGCATCTGAAAGCAGAAACTCGCCCGATTACAATGGTGTGTGTATCTTTCCCCTTTGCCACTCCAGTTATTGGTTTCGAGTATCAGACCAGCGAAAATTTTGATGGTTTCTCAACCATTTCTTAAATTCAAACTCCCATATCTCGCGAACAGATTGTCGAACTCGAGAAATTCCTATTGCATCTGGAAGCAGAAACTCGCCCGATTACAGCGGTGTGTGTACTTTTCCCCTATGCCATTCCAGTTATTGGTTTCGGGTATAGGAATTGCGAAAATTTTGATGGTTTCTCAACCATTCCTTAACTTCGACCTCCCATATCTCGCGAACGGATTGTGGAACTCGAGAAATTCCTGTTGCATCTGAAAGAACCATCTCGCCCGATTACAACGGTATGTGTATTTTTCCCCTAGGCCATTGTAGTTAATGGTTTCGAGTTTCAGACTTGCGATAATTTTGATGGTTTCTCAAACATTCCTTAATTTCAAACTCCCATATTTCGCGAACGGATTGACGAACTCCAGAAATTCCTGTTGCATCTGAAAGTAGAAACTCGCCCGATTACAATGGTGTGTGTGTCTTTCCCCTTGGCCATTCCAGTTATGCGTCTCTAGCATCCTAATTGCGAAAACTTTGATGGTTTCTCAACCATTCCTTAACTTCAAACTCCCATATCTCGCGAACGGATTGACGAACTCGAGAAATTCCTGTCGCATTTGAAAATAGAAACTCGCCCGACTACAACGGTATGTGTATCTTTCCCGTTTGCCATTCCAGTTATTGGTTTCGAATATCAGACTTGCAAAAATTTTGATGGTTTATCAACCATTCCTTAACTTCTACCTCCCGTATTTCGCGAACGGATTGACGAACTCGAGAAATTCCTGTTGCATCTGAAAGTAGAAACTCGCCCGATTACAATGCTGTGTGTATCATTCCCCTAGGCCATTCCAGTTATTGGTTTCGAGTATCAGACCTGCGAAAATTTTGATGGTTTCTCAACCATTCCTTAACTTCAAACTCCCATATCTGGCGAACGGATTGACGAACTCGACAAATTCCTGTTGCTTCTGAAAGTAGAAACTCGCCCGATTACAACGGCATGTGTATTTTTCCCCTAGGCCATTGGAGTTATTGCTTTCGAGTATCAGACATGCGAAAATTTTGATGGTTTCTCAAACATTCCTTAATTTGAAACTCCCATATCTCGCGAACGAAGTGACGAACTCGAGAAATTCCTGTTGCATTTGAAAGCAGAAACTCGCCCGATTAAAACGGTATGAATATTTTTGCCCCAAGCCATTCTAGTTATTCGTTTCAACCATTAGAATTGCGAAAATTTTGATGGTTTCTCAACCATTCCTTAACTTCAAACAACCGTATCTCGCAAACGGATTGACGAACTCGAGAAATTCCTGTTGCATCTGAAAGTAGAAACTCGCCCGATTACAACGGCATGTGTATTTTTCTCCTAGGCCATTGTAGTTATTGGTTTCTAGCAACAGAATTGCGAAAACTTTGATGGTTTCTCAACCATTCCGTCACTTCAAACACCCATATCTCGCGAACGGATTGACGAACTCGAGAAATTCCTGTTGCATTTGAAAGTAGAAACTCGCCCGATAACAACGGTATGTGTATTTTTCCCCTAGGCCATTGTAGTTATTGGTTTGGAGTATCAGACTTGCGAAAATTTTGATGGTTTCTCAACCATTCCTTAACTTCAAACTCCCATATCTCGCGAACGGATTGACGAACTCGAGAAATTCCTATTGTATCTGAAAGTAGAAACTCGCCCGATTACAACGGTATGAATATTTTTGCCCTAAGCCGTTCTAGTTATTCGTTTCTAGCATCAGAATTGCGAAAATTTTGATGGTTTCTCAACCATTCCTTAACTTCAAACTCCCATATCTCGCGAACGGATTGACGAACTCGAGAAATTCCTGTTGCATCTGAAAGTAGAAACTCGCCCGATTACAACGATATGTGTATTTTTCCCCTAGGCCTTTGTAGTTATTGGTTTCGAGTATCAGACGTGCTAAAATTTTGATTGTTTCTCAACCTTTCCTTAACTTCAGACTTCCATATCTCGCTAACGGATTGACGAACTCGAGAAATTCCTGTTGCATCCGAAAGTAGAAACACGCCCGATTACAGTGGTGTGTGTACTTTTCCCCTAGGCCTTTGTAGTTATTGGTTTCGAGTATCAGACGTGCTAAAATTTTGATTGTTTCTCAACCTTTCCTTAACTTCAAACTTCCATATCTCGCTAACCGATTGACGAACTCGAGAAATTCCTGTTGCATCTGAAAGTAGAAACTCGCCCGATTACAACGGTATGTGTATTTTTCCCCTAGGCCATTGTAGTTATTGGTTTCGAGTATCAGACTTGCGAAAATTTTGATGGTTTCTCAACCATTCCTTAACTTCCAACTCCCATATCTCGCAAACGGATAGACGAACTCGAGAAATTCCTGTTGCATCTGAAAGCAGAAACTCGCCCGATTACAACCGCATGTGTATTTTTCCCCTAGGCCATTGTAGTTATTGGTTTCGAGTATCAGACTTGCGAAAATTTTGATGGTTTCTCAACCATTCCTTAACTTCAAACTCCCATATCTCGCGAAAAGATTGACGAACTCGAGAAATTCCTGTTGCATCTGAAAGCAGAAACACGCCCGATTACAACAGTGTGAATATTTTTGCCCTAAGCCATTGTAGTTATTCGTTTCTAGCATCAGAATTGCGAAAATTTAATGGTTTCTCAACCATTCCTTAACTTCAAACTCCCATATCTCGCGAGTGGATTGACGAACTCGAGAAATTCCTGTTGCATCTGAAAGTAGAAACTCGCCCGATTACAATGGTGTGTGTACCTTTCCCCTAAGCCTTTGTAGTTATTGGTTTCGGGAATCAGAGATGCGAAAATTTTGATGGTTTCTCAACCATTCCTTAACTTCAAACTCCCATATCTCGCCAACGAATTGACGAACCCGAGAAATTCTTGTTGCATCTGAAAGAAGAAACTCGCCCGATTACAGCGGTGTGTGTATTTTTGCCCTAGGCCATAGTAGTTATTGGTTTCGAGTATCAGACTTGCGAAAATTTTGATGGTTTCTCAACCACTCCTTGATTTCAAACTCCCATATCTCGCGAACGCATTGACGAACTCGAGAAATTCCTGTTGCATCTGAATCCAGAGACTCGCTCGAATACAACAGTATATGTATTTTTGCCCTAGGCCATAGTAGCTATTGGTTTCGAGTATCAGACTTGCGAAAATTTTGATGGTTTCTCAAACGTTCCTTAACTTCAAACTCCCATGTATCGCGAATGGATTGACGAACTCGAGAAATTCCTCTTGCATCTGAAAGTAGAAACTCGCCCGATTACAGTGGTGTGTGTACTTTTACCCTAGGCCATTGTATTTATTGGTTTCGAGTATCAGACTTGCGAAAATTTTGATGGTTTCTCAAACGTTCCTTAACTTGAAACTCCCATATCTCGCGAACGGATTGACGAACTCGAGAAATTCCTGTTGCATCTGGAAGTAGAAACTCGCCCGATTACAATGGTGTGTGTACTTTTCCCCTAGGATATAGTAGTTATTGGTTTCGAGTATCAGACTTGCGAAAATTTTGTTGGATTCTTAACCATTCCTTAACTTCAAACTCCCATATCTCGCGAACGCATTGACGAACTCGAGAAATTCCTGTTGCACCGGAATCCAGAGACTCGCTCGATTACAACAGTATGTGTATTTTTGCCCTAGGCCATAGTAGCTATTGGTTTCGAGTATCAGACTTGCGAAAATTTTGATGGTTTCTCAACCATTCCTTAACTTCAATCTCCCATATCTCGCGAACGGATTGACGAACTCGAGAAATTCCTGTTGCATTTGAAAGTAGAAACTCGCCCGATTACAACGGTATGTGTATTTTTCCCCTAGGCCATTGTAGTTATTGGTTTGGAGTATCAGACTTGCGAAAATTTTGATGGTTTCTCAACCATTCCTTAACTTCAAACTCCCATATCTCGCGAACGGATTGACGAACTCGAGAAATTCCTATTGCATCTGAAAGTAGAAACTCGCCCGATTACAACGGTATGAATATTTTTGCCCTAAGCCGTTCTAGTTATTCGTTTCTAGCATCAGAATTGCGAAAATTTTGATGGTTTCTCAACCATTCCTTAACTTCAAACTCCCATATCTCGCGAACGGATTGACGAACTCGAGAAATTCCTGTTGCATCTGAAAGTAGAAACTCGCCCGATTACAACGATATGTGTATTTTTCCCCTAGGCCTTTGTAGTTATTGGTTTCGAGTATCAGACGTGCTAAAATTTTGATTGTTTCTCAACCTTTCCTTAACTTCAGACTTCCATATCTCGCTAACGGATTGACGAACTCGAGAAATTCCTGTTGCATCCGAAAGTAGAAACACGCCCGATTACAGTGGTGTGTGTACTTTTCCCCTAGGCCTTTGTAGTTATTGGTTTCGAGTATCAGACGTGCTAAAATTTTGATTGTTTCTCAACCTTTCCTTAACTTCAAACTTCCATATCTCGCTAACCGATTGACGAACTCGAGAAATTCCTGTTGCATCTGAAAGTAGAAACTCGCCCGATTACAACGGTATGTGTATTTTTCCCCTAGGCCATTGTAGTTATTGGTTTCGAGTATCAGACTTGCGAAAATTTTGATGGTTTCTCAACCATTCCTTAACTTCCAACTCCCATATCTCGCAAACGGATAGACGAACTCGAGAAATTCCTGATGCATCTGAAAGCAGAAACTCGCCCGATTACAACCGCATGAGTATTTTTCCCCTAGGCCATTGTAGTTATTGGTTTCGAGTATCAGACTTGCGAAAATTTTGATGGTTTCTCAACCATTCCTTAACTTCAAACTCCCATATCTCGCGAACGGATTGACGAACACGAGAAATTCCTATTGCATTTGAAAGCAGAAACTCGCCCGATTTCAACGGTATAAGTACTTTTCCCCTAGGCCTTTGTAGTTATTGGTATCGGGAATCAGAGATGCGAAAATTTTGATGGTTTCTCAACCATTCCTTAACTTCAAACTCCCATATCTCGCGAACGAATTGACGAACACGAGAAATTCTTGTTGCATCTGAAAGTAGAAACTCGCCCGATTACAATGGTGTGTGTAGTTTTCCCCTAGGCCTTTGTAGTTATTGGTTTCGGGAATCAGACTTGCGAAAATTTTTGTGGTTTCTCAAACATTCCTTAACTTCAAACTCCCATATATCGCGAATGGATTGACGAACTCGAGAAATTCCTGTTGCATCTGAAAGTAGAAACTCGCCCGATTACAATGGTGTGAGTACTTTTCCCCTAGGCCATTCCAGTTATTGGTTTCGAGTATCAGACCAGCAAAAATTTTGATGGTTTCTCAACCATTCCTTAACTTCAAACTCCCATATCTCGCGAACGGATTGACGAACTCGAGAAATTCCTGTTGCATCTGAAAGTAGAAACTCGCCCGATTACAACGGTATGTGTATTTTTCCCCTAGGCCTTCGTAGTTATTGGTTTCGGGAATCAGACTTGCGAAAATTTTGATGGTTTCTCAACCATTCCTTAACATCAAACTCCCATATCTCGCGAACGGATTGACGAACTCTAGAAATTCCTGTTGCATCTGAAACTAGAAACTCGCCCGATTACAATGGTGTGTGTACTTTTCCCCTAGGGCATTCCAGTTATTGGTTTAGAGTATCAGACCAGCGAAATTTTTGATGTTTTCTCAACCATTCCTTAACTTTAAACTCCCATATCTCGCGAACGGATTGACGAACACGAGAAATTCCTATTGCATTTGAAATCAGAAGCTCGCCCGATTTCAACGGTATGTGTACTTTTCCCCTAGGCCTTTGTAGTTATTGGTTTCGGGAATCAGAGATGCGAAAATTTTGATGGTTTCTCAACCATTCCTTAACTTCAAACTCCCATATCTCGCGAACGGATTGACGAACTCGAGAAATTCCTGTTGCATTTGAAAGTAGAAACTCGCCCGATTACAACGGTATGTGTATTTTTCCCCTAGGCCATTGTAGTTATTGGTTTGGAGTATCAGACTTGCGAAAATTTTGATGGTTTCTCAACCATTCCTTAACTTCAAACTCCCATATCTCGCGAACGGATTGACGAACTCGAGAAATTCCTATTGCATCTGAAAGTAGAAACTCGCCCGATTACAACGGTATGAATATTTTTGCCCTAAGCCGTTCTAGTTATTCGTTTCTAGCATCAGAATTGCGAAAATTTTGATGGTTTCTCAACCATTCCTTAACTTCAAACTCCCATATCTCGCGAACGGATTGACGAACTCGAGAAATTCCTGTTGCATCTGAAAGTAGAAACTCGCCCGATTACAACGATATGTGTATTTTTCCCCTAGGCCTTTGTAGTTATTGGTTTCGAGTATCAGACGTGCTAAAATTTTGATTGTTTCTCAACCTTTCCTTAACTTCAGACTTCCATATCTCGCTAACGGATTGACGAACTCGAGAAATTCCTGTTGCATCCGAAAGTAGAAACACGCCCGATTACAGTGGTGTGTGTACTTTTCCCCTAGGCCTTTGTAGTTATTGGTTTCGAGTATCAGACGTGCTAAAATTTTGATTGTTTCTCAACCTTTCCTTAACTTCAAACTTCCATATCTCGCTAACCGATTGACGAACTCGAGAAATTCCTGTTGCATCTGAAAGTAGAAACTCGCCCGATTACAACGGTATGTGTATTTTTCCCCTAGGCCATTGTAGTTATTGGTTTCGAGTATCAGACTTGCGAAAATTTTGATGGTTTCTCAACCATTCCTTAACTTCCAACTCCCATATCTCGCAAACGGATAGACGAACTCGAGAAATTCCTGATGCATCTGAAAGCAGAAACTCGCCCGAATACAGCGGTGTGTGTATTTTTGCCCTAGGCCATAGTAGTTATTGGTTTCGAGTATCAGACTTGCGAAAATTTTGATGGTTTCTCAACCATTCCTTGATTTCAAACTCCCATATCTCGCGAACGCATTGACGAACTCGAGAAATTCCTGTTGCCTCTGAATCCAGAGACTCGCTCGATTACAACATTATGTGTATTTTTGCCCTAGGCCATAGTAGTTATTGGTTTCGAGTATCAGACTTGCGAAAATTTTGATGGTTTCTCAACCATTCCTTGATTTCAAACTCCCATATCTCGCGAATGGATTGACGAACTCGAGAAATTCCTCTTGCATCTGAAAGTAGAAACTCGCCCGATTACAGTGGTGTGTGTACTTTTCCCCTAGGCCATAGTATTTATTGGTTTCGAGTATCAGACTTGCGAAAATTTTGATGGTTTCTCAAACGTTCCTTAACTTGAAACTCCCATATCTCGCGAACGGATTGACGAACTCGAGAAATTCCTGTTGCATCGGAAAGTAGAAACTCGCCCGATTGCAATGGTGTGTTTACTTTTCCCCTAGGCCATAGTAGTTATTGGTTTCGAGTATCAGACTTGCGAAAATTTTGTTGGACTCTTAACCATTCCTTAACTTCAAACTCCCATATCTCGCGAACGGATTGACGAACTCGAGAAATTCCTATTGCATCTGAATGTAGAAACTCGCCCGATTACAACGGTATGTGTATTTTTCTCCTAGGCCTTTGTAGTTATTGGTTTCGGGTATCAGACTTGCGAAAATTTTAATGGTTTCTCAGCCATTCCTTAACTTCAAACTCCCATATCTCGCGAACGGATTGACGAACTCGAGAAATTCCTGTTGCATCTGAAAGTAGAAACTCGCCCGATTACAATGGTGTGTGTATTTTTGCCCTAGGCCATAGTAGTTTGGCAGCCGCTCTAGCCGAAACCTGGCCTCGACGGGAGACCAGGCTGCCCGACCTGGAGGAGGCCGTGGCTCGGCTCGGGAGCGCCGTCGCGCGCATTTGCGACGCGGCGATGCCCCGGGCCGGGCCGCGGTCTCCTCGTCGGGCGGTGTACTGGTGGTCGGGCGAAATCGGGGAATTGCGGACAGCATGCGTCCGGGCCCGACGCCAGTACACCCGCGCGCGTCGTCGGGCCGGACGGAACGGCGACGACGGCGCGCGGGCGGGGGCGGCGGAACTGTACGAGTCCTATCGGGCGGAAAAGAGGGCTCTGCAGGTCGCCATCAAACGGGCCAAGGCCCAGAGCTGGAAGGAGCTCCTCGAGACCCTCGAGCGGGATCCATGGGGGCGCCCATACCGGATAGTTCTAAATAAACTCCGGCCATGGGCTCCCCCGATCACCGAGAGTCTCGACCCCCAGCTCTTGAGGGACGTGGTCGACACGCTCTTCCCGATCGTGGGGGAGAGCGGGCCACGTCCCTCTGCCGACCCGACCACCTGGTCCGCGGAGCTGGGGGTCTCGGCTGGGGAGCTAGCCGCGGCCATCCGAAGACTCGGGGCGAAGGATACTGCCCCGGGTCCTTCGGGAGTGCCCGGCCGAGTCTTGGTCTTGGCCGCGGACGTCCTGGGTGACGGCCTCCGGGAGCTATTCGACCGCTGCCTGGAGGCCGGGCGATTCCCCTCCGCATGGAAGGTGGCCCGAATGGTCCTCCTCCGGAAAGAGGGTAGGCCCGCGGACTCTCCGTCCGCGTACCGGCCGATTTGCCTGCTCGACGATGTGGGCAAGCTCCTAGAAAGAGTCGTGGCGGCCCGCATCGTCGGGCACCTGTCGCGGGGTGGGCCCGGGCTGGCGGAGTGCCAGTTCGGGTTCCGGGAGGGCCGGTCGACGATCGACGCGATTCGACGCGTCCGCTCCCTCTCGGCCTCGGCGGTCTCCCGGGGTGGGGTGGCATTGGCGGTGTCCTTGGACATCGCCAATGCGTTTAACACCCTACCCTGGGAGGCGATTAGGCGGGGGCTTGAGGAACATCGAGTCCCCGCCTACCTTAGGGCAGTCGTCGAGGACTACCTCCGCGACAGGTGGATCGAGTATCCGGGCCGGTGCGGGACGGAGAGGAGAGCGGTGTACTCCGGGGTTCCGCAGGGGTCGGTGTTAGGACCCCTGCTGTGGAACCTCGGGTACGACACCGTCCTGCGGGCCGAAGACCTCCCCGACGGCGTCAGTCTGACGTGTTACGCGGACGACACCTTGTTGCTGGCCGTCGGGGGGGACTGGAGGGGGGCTGTTCGGGCCGCCGAGGACGGTGCCCGGCGCGTCGTCTCCCGGATCAGGGGGATCGGTTTGGAGGTGGCTCTCCACAAAACCGAGGTACTCGGGATGTATAGACCCCGGGGAGAGCCGCCTCCCCCCCTGATCCGGGTGGGTGAGACAGACGTCGAGGTGAGGTCTCAGATGAAATATCTGGGACTTCACCTCGACAGCCACTGGCGCTTCGAGGGCCATTTCCGGGCCCTGGCCCCGCGGTTGGAGAGGATAGTTGGCGCTTTGGGCCGTATCCTCCCCAACCTGCGGGGCCCGAGTGACCGGGTTCGCCGCCTCTACGCGGGAATGGTCCACTCGGTGGCCCTATACGGGGCCCCCGTTTGGGCGGGCGACCTGGCCGCCTCCCGGCGCAGCAAGGTATTGCTGCGCCGGGTTCAAAGGCGGCTTGCACTGCGGATCGCCCGGGGGTACCGGACCGTTTCGTATGAGGCGGCGAGCGTCCTGTCAGGGCTACCCCCGGCGGACTTGATCGCGGGCGCGCATGCGGCTTTCTACGAGGGCCGCATGCGCGCCCGCGAGGATGGGGTGGTCCTGGCGGGATGCGAGGTGGAGGCCCTCAGGCGCCAGGCCCGGGAGTCCATGCTGCAGCTTTGGCAGCAGCGGCTGGCCGAGCCGTTGTTCGGCCAGAGGACTGTCCGGGCTATCCGGCCGGTCCTGTTTGAGTGGCTGGGTAGGCGCTTCGGCTCACTCACCTACCGGTTGGTGCAGGTGCTGTCCGGGCACGGATGCTTCGGACAGTACCTGTGCCGGATCGGTGTGGAAGAGGCGGCGCGCTGCTGGCACTGTCCAGCGGACGAGGACACGGCGCAACACACCCTCGAGGTGTGTCCGGCCTGGGGGGTGGAGCGCCGTGTCCTCACGGCCGTGATTGGGGCGGATCTATCGCTGCCGGGCGTGGTACGGGCCATGCTCGGCAGCGAGACGAAGTGGCGGGCCGTGGCCTCCTTCTGCGAGGAGGTAATCTCGCAGAAGGAGGCCGCGAGCCGCATTCGCGAGAGCGGGAGACCGCGAGCGAGGCCTCGTCCGAGGCCGGGGGCGGGTGGGCCTCCGGAAGGGCCGGGGAGGCCACCCTGAGAGCGGCGGGCGGGGGTGCGTAGCCCTTGAGGCTCGTGCCACCGCCCGTCGTCTGAGGGGTGGGAAGAATAAGGCACGGCGACGCTCTCGAGGGCGGAGAGGCCAGAGCCGCTCTCGGGAGC
Organism: Ptiloglossa arizonensis; assembly: GCF_051014685.1. Lineage (NCBI taxonomy): Eukaryota > Metazoa > Arthropoda > Insecta > Hymenoptera > Colletidae > Ptiloglossa > Ptiloglossa arizonensis. The sequence goes on from NW_027478415.1 coordinate 1,556,398, forward strand.
GTACGAGCCGGGGTGCGGCCGCACCGACGGCACGGTCCCAGGGCCGTGCCTCCGGCGCGGCTATGGGGGCCGTGGGCGGTCGCGAGTGTGGGACTCGCGGCCGCCCTCGGGCGGCCCCCGGGAGTGGGACGTCGGAGCAGTGTGGCCCTGCTCCGACGTCGGGCGCCAGAGCGCCGAGTAGAAAACAGGGAAGGGAGGGTGAAGTACCCCCTCCCTTCCCTGGAACGGGAGGACACGGGCGCGAGAGCCCTGCACGGGGAGCACCTGATGTTATGATGTCTTCGGTCCCAGGTGCTCCCCCTGCATAGTGCGAGGATGGCCACCGTGGTGGGTTTTAGTGGGTAGGTCCCGCGCCCGATGGGTTTCCTTCCGGGCGCGGGGAATCCCACACTCCCCCCGCCCCTCCCCAGGCGGCGGGGGGGTCTTTCGAAGATTTCCCCCACGTTAAAAATAAAAAAAAAAAAAAAAAAAAAAAGGCCATAGTAGTTATTGGTTTCGAGTATCAGACTTGCGAAAATTTTGATGGTTTCTCAAACGTTTCTTAACTTCAAACTCCCATATCTCGCGAACGGATTGACGAACTCGAAAAATTCCTGCTGCATCTGAAAGCTGAAACTCGCCCGATTACAACGGTATGTGTGTTTTTGCCCTAGGCCATAGTAGTTATTGGTTTCGAGTATCAGACTTGCGAAAATTTTGATGGTTGCTCGGGCGTTCCTTAACTTCAAACTCCCATATCTCGCGAACGGACTGACGAACTCGAGAAATTCCTGTTGCATCTGAATGCAGAGACTCGCCCGATTACAACGGTGTGCGTATTTTTGTCCTAGGCTATAGTAGTTATTGGTTTCCAGTATCAGACTTGCAATAATTTTGATGGTTTCTCAAACGTTTCTTAACTTCAAACTCCCATATCTCGCGAACGGATTGACGAACTCGAGAAATTCCTGTTGCATCTGAAAGCAGAGACTTCCCCGATTACAACGGTGTGTGTATTTTTGCCCTAGGCCATAGTAGTTATTGGTGTCGAGTATCAGACTTGCGAAAATTTTGATGGTTGCTCAGGCGTTCCTTAACTTGAGACTCCCATATCTCGCGAACGGATTGACGAACTCGAGAAATTCCTGTTGCATCTGAATGTAGAAACTCGCCCGATTACAACGGTATGTGTATTTTTCCCCTAGGCCATTGTAGTTATTGGTTTCGAGTATCAGACTTTCGAAAATTTTGATGGATTCTCAACCATTCCTTAACTTCAAACTCCCATATCTCGCGAACGGATTGACGAACTCGAGAAATTCCTGTTGCAACCGAAAGTAGAAACACGCCCGATTACAGTGGTGTGTGTACTTTTCCCCTAGGCCATAGTAGTTATTGGTTTCGAGTATCAGACTTTCGAAAATTTTGATGGATTCTCAACCATTCCTTAACTTCAAACACCCATATCTCGCGAACGGATTGACGAACTCGAGAAATTCCTGTTGCATCTGAAAGCAGAGACTCGCCCGATTACAGCAGTATGTGCATTTCTGCCCTAGGCCATAGTAGCTATTGGTTTCGAGTATCAGACATGCGAAAATTTTGATGGTTTCGCAAACGTTCCTTAACGTCAAACTCCCATATCTCGCGAACGAATTGACGAACTCGAGAAATTCCTGTTGCATCTGAAAGCAGAGACTCGCCCGATTACAGCAGTATGTGCATTTTTGCCCTAGGCCATAGTAGCTATTGTTTTCGAGTATCAGACATGCGAAAATTTTGATGGATTCTCAACCATTCCTTAACTTCAAACTCCCATATCTCGCGAACGGATTGACGAACTCGAGACATTCCTGTTGCAACCGAAAGTAGAAACACGCCCGATTACAGTGGTGTGTGTACTTTTCCCCTAGGCCATAGTAGTTATTGGTTTCGAGTATCAGACTTTCGAAAATTTTGATGGATTCTCAACCATTCCTTAACTTCAAACTCCCATATCTCGCGAACGGATTGACGAACACGAGAAATTCCTATTGCATTTGAAAGCAGAAACTCGCCCGATTGCAACGGTATGTGTATTTTTCCCCTAGGCCATTGTAGTTATTGGTTTCGAGTATCAGACATGCGAAAATTTTGATGGTTTCTCAACCATTCCTTAAGTTCAAACTCCCATATCACGCGAACAGATTGACGAACTCGAGAAATTCCTGTTGCATCTGAAAGTAGAAACTCGCCCGATTACAATGGTGTGTGTACTTTTCCCCTAGGCCATAGTAGTTATTGGTTTCGAGAATCAGACTTTCGAAAATTTTGATGGATTCTCAACCATTCCTTAATTTCAAACTCCCATATCTCGCGAACGGATTGACGAACTCGAGAAATTCCTGTTGCATCTGAATGCAGAGACTCGCCCGATTACAACAGTATGTGCATTTTTGCCCTAGGCCATAGTAGCTATTGGTTTCGAGTATCAGACTTGCGAAAATTTTGATGGTTTCGCAAACGTTCCTTTACGTCAAACTCCCATATCTCGCGAACGAATTGACGAACTCGAGAAATTCCTGTTGCATCCGTAAGTAGAAACACGCCCGATTACAGTGGTTTGTGTACTTTTCCCCTAGGCCATTCCAGTTATTGGTTTCGAGTATCAGACCAGCGAAAATTTTGATGGTTTCTCAACCATTCCTTAACTTCAAACTCCCATATCTCGCGAATGGATTGACGAACTCGAGAAATTCCTGTTGCATCTGAAAGTAGAAACTCGCCCGATTACAATGGTGTGTGTACTTTTCCCCTAGGGCATTCCAGTTATTGGTTTCGAGTATCAGACCAGCGAAATTTTTGATGGTATCTCAACCATTCCTTAACTTCAAACTCCCATATCTCGCGAACGGATTGACGAACACGAGAAATTCCTATTGCATTTGAAAGCAGAAACTCGCCCGATTGCAACGGTATGTGTATTTTTCGCCTAGGCCATTTTAGTTATTGGTTTCGAGTATCAGACTTGCGAAAATTTTGATGGTTTCTCAACCATTCCCTAACTTCAAACTCCCATATCTCGCGAACGGATTGAGGAACTCGAGAAATTCCTGTTGCATCTGAAAGTAGAAACTCGCCCGATTACAATGGTGTGTGTACTTTTCCCCTAAGCCTTTGTAGTTATTGGTTTCGGGAATCAGAGGTGCGAAAATTTTGATGGTTTCTCAACCATTCCTTAACTTCAAACTCCCATATCTCGCCAACGAATTGACGAACACGAGAAATTCTTGTTGCATCTGAAAGAAGAAACTCGCCCGATTACAGCGGTGTGTGTATTTTTGCCCTAGGCCATAGTAGTTATTGGTTTCGAGTATCAGACTTGCGAAAATTTTGATGGTTTCTCAACCATTCCTTGATTTCAAACTCCCATATCTCGCGAACGCATTGACGAACTCGACAAATTCCTGTTGCATCTGAATCCAGAGACTCGCTCGATTACAACAGTATGTGTATTTTTGCCCTAGGCCATAGTAGCTATTGGTTTCGAGTATCAGACTTGCGAAAATTTTGATGGTTTCTCAAACGTTCCTTAACTTCAAACTCCCATGTATCGCGAATGGATTGACGAACTCGAGAAATTCCTCTTGCATCTGAAAGTAGAAACTCGCCCGATTACAGTGGTGTGTGTACTTTTCCCCTAGGCCATTGTATTTATTGGTTTCGAGTATCAGACTTGCGAAAATTTTGATGGTTTCTCAAACGTTCCTTAACTTGAAACTCCCATATCTCGCGAACGGATTGACGAACTCGAGAAATTCCTGTTGCATCTGGAAGTAGAAACTCGCCCGATTACAATGGTGTGTGTACTTTTCCCCTAGGCTATAGTAGCTATTGTTTTCGAGTATCAGACATGCGAAAATTTTGATGGATTCTCAACCATTCCTTAACTTCAAACTCCCATATCTCGCGAACGGATTGACGAACTCGAGACATTCCTGTTGCAACCGAAAGTAGAAACACGCCCGATTACAGTGGTGTGTGTACTTTTCCCCTAGGCCATAGTAGTTATTGGTTTCGAGTATCAGACTTTCGAAAATTTTGATGGATTCTCAACCATTCCTTAACTTCAAACTCCCATATCTCGCGAACGGATTGACGAACACGAGAAATTCCTATTGCATTTGAAAGCAGAAACTCGCCCGATTGCAACGGTATGTGTATTTTTCCCCTAGGCCATTGTAGTTATTGGTTTCGAGTATCAGACATGCGAAAATTTTGATGGTTTCTCAACCATTCCTTAAGTTCAAACTCCCATATCACGCGAACAGATTGACGAACTCGAGAAATTCCTGTTGCATCTGAAAGTAGAAACTCGCCCGATTACAATGGTGTGTGTACTTTTCCCCTAGGCCATAGTAGTTATTGGTTTCGAGAATCAGACTTTCGAAAATTTTGATGGATTCTCAACCATTCCTTAATTTCAAACTCCCATATCTCGCGAACGGATTGACGAACTCGAGAAATTCCTGTTGCATCTGAATGCAGAGACTCGCCCGATTACAACAGTATGTGCATTTTTGCCCTAGGCCATAGTAGCTATTGGTTTCGAGTATCAGACTTGCGAAAATTTTGATGGTTTCGCAAACGTTCCTTTACGTCAAACTCCCATATCTCGCGAACGAATTGACGAACTCGAGAAATTCCTGTTGCATCCGTAAGTAGAAACACGCCCGATTACAGTGGTTTGTGTACTTTTCCCCTAGGCCATTCCAGTTATTGGTTTCGAGTATCAGACCAGCGAAAATTTTGATGGTTTCTCAACCATTCCTTAACTTCAAACTCCCATATCTCGCGAATGGATTGACGAACTCGAGAAATTCCTGTTGCATCTGAAAGTAGAAACTCGCCCGATTACAATGGTGTGTGTACTTTTCCCCTAGGGCATTCCAGTTATTGGTTTCGAGTATCAGACCAGCGAAATTTTTGATGGTATCTCAACCATTCCTTAACTTCAAACTCCCATATCTCGCGAACGGATTGACGAACACGAGAAATTCCTATTGCATTTGAAAGCAGAAACTCGCCCGATTGCAACGGTATGTGTATTTTTCGCCTAGGCCATTTTAGTTATTGGTTTCGAGTATCAGACTTGCGAAAATTTTGATGGTTTCTCAACCATTCCCTAACTTCAAACTCCCATATCTCGCGAACGGATTGAGGAACTCGAGAAATTCCTGTTGCATCTGAAAGTAGAAACTCGCCCGATTACAATGGTGTGTGTACTTTTCCCCTAAGCCTTTGTAGTTATTGGTTTCGGGAATCAGAGGTGCGAAAATTTTGATGGTTTCTCAACCATTCCTTAACTTCAAACTCCCATATCTCGCCAACGAATTGACGAACACGAGAAATTCTTGTTGCATCTGAAAGAAGAAACTCGCCCGATTACAGCGGTGTGTGTATTTTTGCCCTAGGCCATAGTAGTTATTGGTTTCGAGTATCAGACTTGCGAAAATTTTGATGGTTTCTCAACCATTCCTTGATTTCAAACTCCCATATCTCGCGAACGCATTGACGAACTCGACAAATTCCTGTTGCATCTGAATCCAGAGACTCGCTCGATTACAACAGTATGTGTATTTTTGCCCTAGGCCATAGTAGCTATTGGTTTCGAGTATCAGACTTGCGAAAATTTTGATGGTTTCTCAAACGTTCCTTAACTTCAAACTCCCATGTATCGCGAATGGATTGACGAACTCGAGAAATTCCTCTTGCATCTGAAAGTAGAAACTCGCCCGATTACAGTGGTGTGTGTACTTTTCCCCTAGGCCATTGTATTTATTGGTTTCGAGTATCAGACTTGCGAAAATTTTGATGGTTTCTCAAACGTTCCTTAACTTGAAACTCCCATATCTCGCGAACGGATTGACGAACTCGAGAAATTCCTGTTGCATCTGGAAGTAGAAACTCGCCCGATTACAATGGTGTGTGTACTTTTCCCCTAGGCTATAGTAGTTATTGGTTTCGAGTATCAGACTTGCGAAAACTTTGTTGGATTCTTAACCATTCCTTAACTTCAAACTCCCATATCTCGCGAACGCATTGACGAACTCGAGAAATTCCTGTTGCACCTGAATCCAGAGACTCGCTCGATTACAACAGTATGTGTATTTTTGCCCTAGGCCATAGTAGCTATTGGTTTCGAGTATCAGACTTGCGAAAATTTTGATGGTTTCTCAACCATTCCTTAACTTCAATCTCCCATATCTCGCGAACGGATTGACGAACTCGAGAAATTCCTGTTGCACCTGAAAGTAGAAACTCGCCCGATTACAATGGTGTGTGTACTTTTCCCCTAGGGCATTCCAGTTATTGGTTTCGAGTATCAGACCAGCGAAATTTTTGATGGTTTCTCAACCATTCCTTAACTTCAAACTCCCATATCTCGCGAACGGACTGACGAACACGAGAAATTCCTATTCCATTTGAAAGCAGAAACTCGCCCGATTTCAACAGTATGTGCATTTTTGCCCTAGGCCATAGTAGCTATTGGTTTCGAGTATCAGACTTGCGAAAATTTTGATGGTTTCGCAAACGTTCCTTAACGTCAAACTCCCATATCTCGCGAACGAATTGACGAACTCGAGAAATTCCTGTTGCATCCGAAAGTAGAAACACGCCCGATTACAGTGGTGTGTGTACTTTTCCCCTAGGCCATTCCAGTTATTGGTTTCGAGTATCAGACCAGCGAAAATTTTGATGGTTTCTCAACCATTCCTTAAGTTCAAACTCCCATATCTCGCGAACGGATTGACGATCTCGAGAAATTCCTGTTGCATCTGAAAGTAGAAACTCGCCCGATTACAGTGGTGTGTGTACTTTTCCCCTAGGTCATTCCAGTTATTGGTTTCGAGTATCAGACCAGCGAAAATTTTGATGGTTTCTCAACCATTCCTTAATTTCAAACTCCCATATCTCGCGAATGGATTGACGAACTCGAGAAATTCCTGTTGCATCTGAAAGTAGAAACTCGCCCGATTACAATGGTGTGTGTACTTTTCCCCTAGGCCATAGTAGTTATTGGTTTCGAGTATCAGACTTTCGAAAATTTTGATGGATTTTCAACCATTCCTTAACTTCAAACTCCCATATCTCGCGAACGGATTAACGAACTCTAGAAATTCCTGTTGCATCTGAAACTAGAAACTCGCCCGATTACAATGGTGTGTGTACTTTTCCCCTAGGGCATTCCAGTTATTGGTTTAGAGTATCAGACCAGCGAAATTTTTGATGTTTTCTCAACCATTCCTTAACTTTAAACTCCCATATCTCGCGAACGGATTGACGAACACGAGAAATTCCTATTGCATTTGAAAGCAGAAACTCGCCCGATTTCAACGGTATGTGTACTTTTCCCCTAGGCCTTTGTAGTTATTGGTTTCGGGAATCAGAGATTCGAAAATTTTGATGGTTTCTCAACCATTCCTTAACTTCAAACTCCCATATCTCGCGAACGAATTGACGAACACGAGAAATTCTTGTTGCATCTGAAAGTAGAAACTCGCCCGATTACAGCGGTGTGTGTATTTTTGCCCTAGGCCATAGTAGTTATTGGTTTCGAGTATCAGACTCGCGAAAATTTTGATGGTTTCTCAACCATTCCTTGATTTCAAATTCCCATATCTCGCGAACGAATTGACGAACTCGAGAAATTCCTGTTGCATCTGAAAGTAGAAACTCGCCCCATTACAATGGTGTGTGTGCTTTTCCCCTAGGGCATTCCAGTTATTGGTTTCGAGTATCAGACCACCGAAATTTTTGATGGTTTCTCAACCATTCCATAACTTCAAACTCCCATATCTCGCGAACGGATTGACGAACTCGAGAAATTCCTATTGCATCTGAAAGTAGAAACTCGCCCGATTACAACGGTATGTGTATTTTTCCCCTAGGCCTTTGTAGTTATTGGTTTCGGGAATCAGACTTGCGAAAATGTTGGTGGTTTCTCAAACATTCCTTAACTTCAAACTCCCATATCTCGCGAACGGATTGACGAACTCGAGAAATTCCTGTTGCATCTGAAAGCAGAAACTCGCCCGATTACAATGGTGTGTGTACTTTTCCCCTAGGCCATAGTAGTTATTGGTTTCGAGTATCAGACTTTCGAAAATTTTGATGGATTCTCAACCATTCCTTAACTTCAAACTCCCATATCTCGCGAACGGATTGACGAACTCGAGAAATTCCTGTTGCATCCGAAAGTAGAAACACGCCCGATTACAGTGGTGTGTGTACTTTTCCCCTAGGCCATAGTAGCTATTGTTTTCGAGTATCAGACTTGCGAAAATTTTGATCGTTTCGCAAACGTTCCTTAACGTCAAACTCCCATACCTCGCGAACGAATTGACGAACTCGAGAAATTCCTGTTGCATCCGAAAGTAGAAACACGCCCGATTACAGTGGTGTGTGCACTTTTCCCCTAGGCCATAGTAGTTATTGGTTTCGAGTATCAGACTTTCGAAAATTTTGATGGATTCTCTACCATTCCTTAAGTTCAAACTCCCATATCTCGCGAACGGATTGACGAACTCGAGAAATTCCTGTTGCATCTGAAAGCAGAGACTCGCCCGATTACAACAGTATGTGCATTTTTGCCCTAGGCCATAGTAGCTATTGGTTTCGAGTATCAGACTTGCGAAAATTTTGATGGTTTCGCAAACGTTCCTTAACGTCAAACTCCCATATCTCGCGAACGAATTGACGAACTCGAGAAATTCCTGTTGCATCCGAAAGTAGAAACACGCCCGATTACAGTGGTTTGTGTACTTTTCCCCTAGGCCATTCCAGTTATTGGTTTCGAGTATCAGACCAGCGAAAATTTTGATGGTTTCTCAACCATTCCTTAACTTCAAACTCCCATATCTCGCGAACGGATTGACCAACACGAGAAATTCCTATTGCATCTGAAAGCAGAAACTCGCCCGATGTCAACGGTATGTGTACTTTTCCCCTAGGCCTTTGTAGTTATTGGTTTCGGGAATCGGAGTTGCGAAAATTTTGATGGATTCTCAACCATTCCTTAACATCAAACTCCCATGTCACGCGAACAGATTGACGAACTAGAGAAATTCCTGTTGCATCTGAAAGTAGAAATTCGCCCGATTACAATGGTGTGTGTACTTTCCCCCTAGGCAATAGTAGTTATTGGTTTCGAGTATCAGACTTGCGAAAATTTTGATGGGCTCTCAACCATTCCTCAACTTCAAACTCCCATATCTCGCGAACGGATTGACGAACACGAGAAATTCCTATTGCATTTGAAAGCTGAAACTCGCCCGATTTCAACGGTATGTGTACTTTTCCCCTAGGCCTTTGTAGTTATTGGTTTCGGGAATCAGAGGTGCGAAAATTTTGATGGTTTCTCAACCATTCCTTAATTTCAAACTCCCATATCTCGCGAACGAATTGACGAACACGAGAAATTCTTGTTGCATCTGAAAGTAGAAACTCGCCCAATTACAACGGTATGTGGATTTTTGCCCTAGGCCATAGTAGTTATTGGTTTCGAGTCTCAGACTTGCGAAAATTTTGATGGCTCCTCAACCATTCCTTAATTCGAACTCCCATATCTCGCGAACGGATTGACGAACTCGAGAAATTCCTATTGCATTTGAAAGCAGAAACTCGCCCGATTTCAACGGTATGTGTACTTTTCCCCTAGGCCTTTGTAGTAATTGGTTTCGGGAATCGGAGTTGCGAAAATTTTGATGGATTCTCAACCATTCCTTAACATCAAACTCCCATATCGCGCGAACGGATTGACGAACTCGAGAAATTCCTATTGCATCTGAAAGCAGAAACTCGTCCGATTTCAACGGTATGTGTACTTTTCCCCTAGGCCATTCCAGGTATTGGTTTCGAGTATCAAATCAGCGAAAATTTTTGTGGTTTCTCAACCGTTTCTTAACTTGAAACTCCCATATCTCGCGAACGGATTGACGATCTCGAGAAATTCTTGTTGCATCTGAAAGAAGAAACTCGCCCGATTACAGCGGTGTGTGTATTTTTGCCCTAGGCCATAGTAGTTATTGGTTTCGAGTATCAGACTTGCGAAAATTTTGATGGTTTCTCAACCATTCCTTAATTTCAAACTCCCATATCTCGCGAACAGATTGACGAACTCGAGAAATTCCTGTTGCATCTGAATGTAGAAACTCGCCCGATTACAGTGGTCTGTGTACTTTTCCCCTAGGTCATTCCAGTTATTGGTTTCGAGTATCAGGGTTGCGAATATTTTGATGGTTTCTCAACCATTCCTTAACTTCAAACTCCCATATCTCGCGAACGGATTGACGAACACGAGAAATTCCTATTGCATTTGAAAGCAGAAACTCGCCCGATTTCAACGGTATGTGTACTTTTCCCCTAGGCCTTTGTAGTTATTGGTTTCGGGAATCAGAGATGCGAAAATTTTGATGGATTCTCAACCATTCCTTAACTTCAAACTCCCATATCTCGCGAACGGATTGACGAACTCGAGAAATTCCTATTGCATCTGAAAGCAGAAACTCGCCCGATTTCAACGGTATGTGTATTTTTGCCCCAGGCCATAGGAGTTATTGGTTTCGAGTATCAGGGTTGCGAATATTTTGATGGTTTCTCAACCATTCCTTAATTTCAAACTCCCATATCTCGCGAACGGATTGACGATCGCGAGAAATTCCTGTTGCATCTGAAAGTAGAAACACGACCGATTACAGTGGTGTGTGTACTTTTCCCCTAGGCCATTCTAGTTATTGGTTTCGAGTATCAGACCAGCGAAAATTTTGATGGTTTCTCAACCATTCCTTAAGTTCAAACTCCCATATCTCGCGAACGGATTGACGATCTCGAGAAATTCCTGTTGCATCTGAAAGTAGAAACTCGCCCGATTACAGTGGTGTGTGTACTTTTCCCCTAGGTCATTCCAATTATTGGTTTCGAATATCAGACCAGCGAAAATTTTGATGGTTTCTCAACCATTCCTTAACTTCAAACTCCCATATCTCGCGAATGGATTGACGAACTCGAGAAATTCCTGTTGCATCTGAAAGTAGAAACTCGCCCGATTACAACGGTATGTGTATTTTTCCCCTAGGCCATTGTAGTTATTGGTTTCGAGTATCAGACATGCGAAAATTTTGATGGTTTCTCAACCATTCCTTAAGTTCAAACTCCCATGTCACGCGAACAGATTGACGAACTAGAGAAATTCCTGTTGCATCTGAAAGTAGAAATTCGCCCGATTACAATGGTGTGTGTAATTTCCCCCTAGGCAATAGTAGTTATTGGTTTCGAGTATCAGACTTGCGAAAATTTTGATGGACTCTCAACCATTCCTTAACTTCAAACTCCCATATCTCGCGAACGAATTGACGAACACGAGAAATTCTTGTTGCATCTGAATGTAGAAACTCGCCCCATTACAATGGTGTGTTTGCTTTTCCCCTAGGGCGTTCCAGTTATTGGTTTCGAGTATCAGACCACCGAAATTTGTGATGGTTTCTCAACCATTCCTTAACTTCAAACTCCCATATCTCGCGAACGGATTGACGAACTCGAGAAATTCCTATTGCATCTGAAAGCAGAAACTCGCCCGATTACAACGGTATGTGCATTTTTGCCCTTGGCCATAGTAGTTATTGGTTTCGAGTATCAGACATGCGAAAATTTTGATGGTTTCTCAACCATTCCTTAACTTCAGACTCCCATATGTCGCGAACGGATTGACAAACACGAGAAATTCCTATTGCATCTGAAAGCAGAATCTCGCCCGATTTCAACGGTATGTGTACTTTTCCCCTAGGCCTTTGTAATTACTGCTTTCGGGAATGAGAGTTGCGAAAATTTTGATGGTTTCTCAACCATTCCTTAATTTCAAACTCCCATATCTCGCGAACGGATTGACGATAGCGAGAAATTCCTGTTGCATCTGAAAGTAGAAACACGACCGATTACAGTGGTGTGTGAACTTTTCCCCTAGGCCATTCCAGTTATTGGTTTCGAGTATCAGACCAGCGAAAATTTTGATGGTTTCTCAACCATTCCTTAAGTTCAAACTCCCATATCTCGCGAACGGATTGACGATCTCGAGAAATTCCTGTTGCATCTGAAAGTAGAAACTCGCCCGATTACAGTGGTGTGTGTACTTTTCCCCTAGGTCATTCCAGTTATTGGTTTCGAGTATCAGAGCAGCGAAAATTTTGATGGTTTCTCAACCTTTCCTTAACTTCAAACTCCCATATCTCGCGAATGGATTGACGAACTCGAGAAATTCCTATTGCATTTGAAAGCAGAAACTCGCCCGATTTCAACGGTTTGTGTATTTTTGCCCTAGGCCATAGCAGTTATTGGTTTCGAGTATCAGACTTGCGAAAATTTTGATGGTTTCTCAACCATTCCTTAACTTCAAACTCCCATATCTCGCGAACGGATTGACGAACTCGAGAAATTCCTGTTGCATCTGAAAGTAGAAACTCGCCCGATTACAGCGGTATGTGTATTTTCCCCCTAGGCCTTTGTAGTTATAGGTTTCGGGAATCAGACTTGCGAAAATTTTGATGGTTTCTCAACCATTCCTTAATTTCAAACTCCCATATCTCGCGAACGGATTGACGAATTCGAGAAATTCCTGTTGCATCTGAAAGTAGAATCTCGCCCGATTACAGTGGTGTGTGTACTTTTCCCCTAGGTCATTCCAGTTATTGGTTTCGAGTATCAGACCAGCGAAAATTTTGGTGGTTTCTCAACCGTTCCTTAACTTCAAACTCCCATATCTCGCGAATGGATTGACGAACTCGAGAAATTCCTATTGCATTTGAAAGCAGAAACTCGCCCGATTTCAACGGTATGTGTACTTTTCCCCTAGGCCTTTGTAGTTATTGGTTTCGGGAATCAGAGGTGCGAAAATTATGATGGATTCTCAACCATTCCTTAACTTCAAACTCCCATATCTCGCGAACGGATTGACGAACTCGAGAAATTCCTGTTGCATCTGAAAGCAGAGACTCGCCCAATTACAACGGTATGTGCATTTTTGCCCTTGGCCATAGTAGTTATTGGTTTCGAGTATCAGACATGCGAAAATTTTGATGGTTTCTCAACCATTCCTTAACTTCAAACTCCCATATCTCGCGAACGGATTGACAAACACGAGAAATTCCTTTTGCATCTGAAAGCAGAAACTCGCCCGATTTCAACGGTATGTGTATTTTTGCCCCAGGCCATAGGAGTTATTGGTTTCGAGTATCAGGGCTGCGAATATTTTGATGGTTTCTCAACCATTCCTTAATTTCAAACTCCCATATATGGCGAACGGATTGACGATCGCGAGAAATTCCTGTTGCATCTGAAAGTAGAAACTCGCCCGATTACAGTGGTGTGTGTACTTTTCCCCTAGGTCATTCCAGTTATTGGTTTCGAGTATCAGAGCAGCGAAAATTTTGATGGTTTCTCAACCTTTCCTTAACTTCAAACTCCCATATCTCGCGAATGGATTGACGAACTCGAGAAATTCCTATTGCATTTGAAAGCAGAAACTCGCCCGATTTCAACGGTTTGTGTATTTTTGCCCTAGGCCATAGCAGTTATTGGTTTCGAGTATCAGACTTGCGAAAATTTTGATGGTTTCTCAACCATTCCTTAACTTCAAACTCCCATATCTCGCGAACGGATTGACGAACTCGAGAAATTCCTGTTGCATCTGAAAGTAGAAACTCGCCCGATTACAGCGGTATGTGTATTTTCCCCCTAGGCCTTTGTAGTTATAGGTTTCGGGAATCAGACTTGCGAAAATTTTGATGGTTTCTCAACCATTCCTTAATTTCAAACTCCCATATCTCGCGAACGGATTGACGAATTCGAGAAATTCCTGTTGCATCTGAAAGTAGAATCTCGCCCGATTACAGTGGTGTGTGTACTTTTCCCCTAGGTCATTCCAGTTATTGGTTTCGAGTATCAGACCAGCGAAAATTTTGGTGGTTTCTCAACCGTTCCTTAACTTCAAACTCCCATATCTCGCGAATGGATTGACGAACTCGAGAAATTCCTATTGCATTTGAAAGCAGAAACTCGCCCGATTTCAACGGTATGTGTACTTTTCCCCTAGGCCTTTGTAGTTATTGGTTTCGGGAATCAGAGGTGCGAAAATTATGATGGATTCTCAACCATTCCTTAACTTCAAACTCCCATATCTCGCGAACGGATTGACGAACTCGAGAAATTCCTGTTGCATCTGAAAGCAGAGACTCGCCCAATTACAACGGTATGTGCATTTTTGCCCTTGGCCATAGTAGTTATTGGTTTCGAGTATCAGACATGCGAAAATTTTGATGGTTTCTCAACCATTCCTTAACTTCAAACTCCCATATCTCGCGAACGGATTGACAAACACGAGAAATTCCTTTTGCATCTGAAAGCAGAAACTCGCCCGATTTCAACGGTATGTGTATTTTTGCCCCAGGTCATAGGAGTTATTGGTTTCGAGTATCAGGGTTGCGAATATTTTGATGGTTTCTCAACCATTCCTTAATTTCAAACTCCCATATATGGCGAACGGATTGACGATCGCGAGAAATTCCTGTTGCATCTGAAAGTAGAAACTCGCCCGATTACAGTGGTGTGTGTACTTTTCCCCTAGGTCATTCCAGTTATTGGTTTCGAGTATCAGACCAGCGAAAATTTTGATGGTTTCTCAACTTTTCCTCAACTTCAAACTCCCATATCTTGCGAATGGATTGGCGAACTCGAGAAATTCCTGTTGCATCTGAAAGTAGAAACTCGCCCGATTACAACGGTATGTGTATTTTTCCCCTAGGCCATTGTAGTTATTGGTTTCGAGTTTCAGACATGCGAAAATTTTTATGGTTTCTCAACCATTCCTTAAGTTCAAACTCGCATGTCACGCGAACAGATTGACGTACTAGAGAAATTCCTGTTGCATCTGAAAGTAGAAATTCGCCCGATTACAATGGTGTGTGTACTTTCCCCCTAGGCAATAGTAGTTATTGGTTTCGAGTATCAGACTTGCGAAAATTTTGATGGACTCTCAACCATTCCTCAACTTCAAACTCCCATATCTCGCGAACGGATTGACGAACTCGAGAAATTCCTGTTGCATCTGAAAGTAGAAACTCGCCCGATTACAGCGGTATGTGTATTTTCCCCCTAGGCCTTTGTAGTTATAGGTTTCGGGAATCAGACTTGCGAAAATTTTGATGGTTTCTCAACCATTCCTTAATTTCAAACTCCCATATCTCGCGAACGGATTGACGAATTCGAGAAATTCCTGTTGCATCTGAAAGTAGAATCTCGCCCGATTACAGTGGTGTGTGTAATTTTCCCCTAGGTCATTCCAGTTATTGGTTTCGAGTATCAGACCAGCGAAAATTTTGGTGGTTTCTCAACCGTTCCTTAACTTCAAACTCCCATATCTCGCGAATGGATTGACGAACTCGAGAAATTCCTATTGCATTTGAAAGCAGAAACTCGCCCGATTTCAACGGTATGTGTACTTTTCCCCTAGGCCTTTGTAGTTATTGGTTTCGGGAATCAGAGATGCGAAAATTATGATGGATTCTCAACCATTCCTTAACTTCAAACTCCCATATCTCGCGAACGGATTGACGAACTCGAGAAATTCCTGTTGCATCTGAAAGCAGAGACTCGCCCAATTACAACGGTATGTGCATTTTTGCCCTTGGCCATAGTAGTTATTGGTTTCGAGTATCAGACATGCGAAAATTTTGATGGTTTCTCAACCATTCCTTAACTTCAAACTCCCATATCTCGCGAACGGATTGACAAACACGAGAAATTCCTTTTGCATCTGAAAGCAGAAACTCGCCCGATTTCAACGGTATGTGTATTTTTGCCCCAGGCCATAGGAGTTATTGGTTTCGAGTATCAGGGTTGCGAATATTTTGATGGTTTCTCAACCATTCCTTAATTTCAAACTCCCATATATCGCGAACGGATTGACGATCGCGAGAAATTCCTGTTGCATCTGAAAGTAGAAACTCGCCCGATTACAGTGGTGTGTGTACTTTTCCCCTAGGTCATTCCAGTTATTGGTTTCGAGTATCAGACCAGCGAAAATTTTGATGGTTTCTCAACCTTTCCTCAACTTCAAACTCCCATATCTTGCGAATGGATTGGCGAACTCGAGAAATTCCTGTTGCATCTGAAAGTAGAAACTCGCCCGATTACAACGGTATGTGTATTTTTCCCCTAGGCCATTGTAGTTATTGGTTTCGAGTTTCAGACATGCGAAAATTTTTATGGTTTCTCAACCATTCCTTAAGTTCAAACTCGCATGTCACGCGAACAGATTGACGAACTAGAGAAATTCCTGTTGCATCTGAAAGTAGAAATTCGCCCGATTACAATGGTGTGTGTACTTTCCCCCTAGGCAATAGTAGTTATTGGTTTCGAGTATCAGACTTGCGAAAATTTTGATGGACTCTCAACCATTCCTCAACTTCAAACTCCCATATCTCGCGAACGGATTGACGAACTCGAGAAATTCCTGTTGCATCTGAAAGCAGAGACTCGCCCGATTACAAAGGTTTGTGTATTTTTGCCCTAGGCCATAACAGTTATTGGTTTCGAGTATCGGACATGCGAAAATCTTGATGGTTTCTCAACCATTCCTTAACTTCAAACTCCCATATCTCGCGATCGGATTGACGAACTCGAGAAATTCCTATTGCATTTGAAAGCAGAAACTCGCCCGATTTCAACGGTATGTGTACTTTTCCCCTAGGCCTTTGTAGTTATTGGTTTCGGGAATCAGAGATGCGAAAATTTTTATGGATTCTCAACCATTCCTTAACTTCAAACTCCCATATCTCGCGAACGGATTGACGAACTCGAGAAATTCCTGTTGCATCTGAAAGCAGAGACTCGCCCAATTACAACGGTATGTGCATTTTTGCCCTTGGCCATAGTAGTTATTGGTTTCGAGTATCAGACATGAGAAAATTTTGATGGTTTCTCAACCATTCCTTAACTTCAAACTCCCACATCTCGCGAACGGATTGACAAACACGAGAAATTCCTTTTGCATCTGAAAGCAGAAACTCGCCCGATTTCAACGGTATGTGTATTTTTGCCGCAGGCCATAGGAGTTATTGGTTTCGAGTATCAGGGTTGCGAATATTTTGATGGTTTCTCAACCATTCCTTAATTTCAAACTCCCATATCTCGCGAACGGATTGACGAATTCGAGAAATTCCTGTTGCATCTGAAAGTAGAAACTCGCCCGATTACAGTGGTGTGTGTACTTTCCCCCTAGGTCATTCCAGTTATTGGTTTCGAGTATCAGACCAGCGAAAATTTTGATGGTTTCTCAACCGTTCCTTAACTTCAAACTCCCATATCTCGCGAATGGATTGACGAACTCGAGAAATTCCTATTGCATTTGAAAGCAGAAACTCACCCGATTTCAACGGTATGTGTACTTTTCCCCTAGGCCTTTGTAGTTATTGGTTTCGGGAATCAGAGATGCGAAAATTTTGATGGCTTCTCAACCATTCCTTAAATTCAAACTCCCATATCTCGCGAACGGATTGACAAAGACGAGAAATTCCTATTGCATCTGAAAGCAGAAACTCGCCCGATTTCAACGGTATGTGTACTTTTCCCCTAGGCCTTTGTAGTTATTGCTTTCGGGAATGAGAGTTGCGAAACTTTTGATGGTTTCTCAACCATTCCTTAACATCAAACTCCCATATCTAGTGAACGGATTGACGAACTCGAGAATTTCCTGTTGCATCTGAAAGTAGAAACTCGCCCGATTACAGTGGTGTGTGTACTTTTCCCCTAGGTCATTCCAGTTATTGGTTTCGAGTATCAGACCAGCGAAAATTTTGATGGTTTCTCAACCATTCCTTAACTTCAAACTCCCATATCTCGCGAATGGATTGACGAACTGGAGAAATTCCTGTTGCATCTGAAAGTAGAAACTCGCCCTATTACAATGGTGTGTGTACTTTTCCCCTAGGCCATTCCAGTTATTGGTTTCGAGTATCAGACCAGCGAAATTTTTGATGGTTTCTCAACCATTCCTTAACTTCAAACTCCCATATCTCGCTAACGGATTGACGAACACGAGAAATTACTGTTGCATCTGAAAGCAGAGACTCGCCCGATTACAACGGTTTGTGTATTTTTGCCCTAGGCCATAGCAGTTATTGGTTTCGAGTATCAGACATGCGAAAATTTTGATGGTTTCTCAACCATTCTTTAACTTCAAACTCCCATATCTCGCGATCGGATTGACGAACTCGAGAAATTCCTGTTGCATCTGAAAGTAGAAATTCGCCCAATTACAACGGTATGTGTATTTTTGCCCTAGGCCATAGTAGTTATTGGTTTCGAGTATCAGACTTGCGAAAATTTTGATGGTTTCTCAACCATTCCTTGATTTCAAACTCCCATATCTCGTGAACGAATTGACGAACTCGAGAAATTCCTGTTGCATCTGAAAGTAGAAACTCGCCCCATTACAATGGTGTGTGTGCTTTTCCCCTAGGGCATTCCAGTTATTGGTTTCGAGTATCAGACCAGCGAAATTTTTGATGGTTTCTCAACCATTCCTTAAGTTCAAACTCCCATATCTCGCGAACGGATTGACGAACACGAGAAGTTCCTATTGCATTTGAAAGCAGAAACTCGCCCGATTTCAACGGTATGTGTACTTTTCCCCTAGGCCTATGTCGTTATTGGTTTCGGGAATCAGAGATGCGAAAATTTTGATGGTTTCTCAACCATTCCTTAACTTCAATCTCCCATATCTCGCGAACGAATTGACGAACACGAGAAATTCTTGTTGCATCTGAAAGAAGAAACTCGCCCGATTACAGCGGTGTGTGTATTTTTGCCCTAGGCCATAGTAGTTATTGGTTTCGAGTATCAGACTTGCGAAAATTTTGATGGTTTCTCAACCATTCCTTGATTTCAAACTCCCATATCTCGTGAACGAATTGACGAACTCGAGAAATTCCTGTTGCATCTGAAAGTAGAAACTCGCCCCATTACAATGGTGTGTGTGCTTTTCCCCTAGGGCATTCCCGTTATTGGTTTCGAGTATCAGACCAGCGAAATTTTTGATGGTTTCTCAACCATTCCTTAATTTCAAACTCCCATATCTCGCGAACGAATTGACGAACACGAGAAATTCTTGTTGCATCTGAAAGAAGAAACTCGCCCGATTACAGCGGTGTGTGCATTTTTGCCCTAGGCCATAGTAGCTATTGGTTTCGAGTATCAGACATGCGAAAATTTTGATGGTTTCTCAAACGTTCCTTAACTTCAAACTCCCATATCTCGCGAACGAATTGACGAACTCGAGAAATTCCTATTGCATCTGAAAGTAGAAACTCGCCCGATTACAACGGTATGTGTATTTTTCCCCTAGGCCTTTGTAGTTCTGGGTCTCGGGAATCAGAGTTGCGAAAATTTTGATGGTTGCTCAACCATTCCTTAACTTTAAACTCCCATATCTCACGAACGAATTGACGAACTCGAGAAATTCCTGTTGCATCTGCAAGTAGAAACACGCCCGATTACAGTGGTGTGTGTACTTTTCCCCTAGGCCATTCCAGTTATTGGTTTCGACTATCAGACCAGCGAAATTTTTGATGGTTTCTCAACCATTCCTTAACTTCAAACTCCCATATCTCGCGAACGGATTGACGAACTCGAGAAATTCCTGTTGCATCTGCAAGTAGAAACACGCCCGATTACAGTGGTGTGTGTACTTTTCCCCTAGGCCATTCCAGTTATTGGTTTCGAGTATCAGACTTGCGAAAATTTTTATGGTTTCTCAACCATTCCTTAATTTCAAACTCCCATATCTCGCGAACGAATTGACGAACTCGAGAAATTCCTATTTCATCTGAAAGTAGAAACTCGCCCGATTACAAAAGTATGTGCATTTTTGCCCTAGGCCATAGTAGCTATTAGTTTCGAGTATCAGACTTGCGAAAATTTTGATGGTTTCTCAACCATTCCTTGATTTCAAACTCCCATATCTCGCGAACGAATTGACGAACTCGAGAAATTCTTGTTGCATCTGAAAGCAGAAACTCGCCCGATTACAGCGGTGTGTGTATTTTTGCTCTAGGCCATAGTAGTTATTGGTTTCGAGTATCAGACTTGAGAAAATTTTGATGGTTTCTCAACCATTCCTTAATTTCAAACTCCCATACCTCGCGAACGAATTGACGAACTCGAGAAATTCCTGTTGCATCTGAAAGTAGAAACTCGCCCGATTACAGTGGTGTGTGTACTTTTCCCCTAGGTCATTCCAGTTATTGGTTTCGAGTATCAGACCAGCGAAAATTTTGATGGTTTCTCAACCTTTCCTTAACTTCAAACTCCCATATCTCGCGAATGGATAGACGAACTCGAGAAATTCCTGTTGCATCTGAAAGTAGAAACTCGCCCCATTACAATGGTGTGTGTGCTTTCCCCCTAGGGCATTCCAGTTATTGGTTTCGAGTATCAGACCAGCGAAATTTTTGATGGTTTCTCAACCATTCCTTAAGTTCAAACTCCCATATCTCGCGAACGGATTGACGAACACGAGAAGTTCCTATTGCATTTGAAAGCAGAAACTCGCCCGATTTCAACGGTATGTGTACTTTTCCCCTAGGCCTATGTCGTTATTGGTTTCGGGAATCAGAGATGCGAAAATTTTGATGGTTTCTCAACCATTCCTTAACTTCAATCTCCCATATCTCGCGAACGAATTGACGAACTCGAGAAATTCCTGTTGCATCTGAAAGTAGAAACTCGCCGCATTACAATGGTGTGTGTGCTTTTCCCCTAGGGCATTCCCGTTATTGGTTTCGCGTATCAGACCAGCGAAATTTTTGATGGTTTCTCAACCATTCCTTAATTTCAAACTCCCATATCTCGCGAACGAATTGACGAACACGAGAAATTCTTGTTGCATCTGAAAGAAGAAACTCGCCCGATTACAGCGGTGTGTGCATTTTTGCCCTAGGCCATAGTAGCTATTGGTTTCGAGTATCAGACATGCGAAAATTTTGATGGTTTCTCAAACGTTCCTTAACTTCAAACTCCCATATCTCGCGAACGAATTGACGAACTCGAGAAATTCCTATTGCATCTGAAAGTAGAAACTCGCCCGATTACAACGGTATGTGTATTTTTCCCCTAGGCCTTTGTAGTTCTGGGTCTCGGGAATCAGAGTTGCGAAAATTTTGATGGTTGCTCAACCATTCCTTAACTTCAAACTCCCATATCTCACGAACGAATTGACGAACTCGAGAAATTCCTGTTGCATCTGCAAGTAGAAACACGCCCGATTACAGTGGTGTGTGTACTTTTCCCCTAGGCCATTCCAGTTATTGGTTTCGACTATCAGACCAGCGAAATTTTTGATGGTTTCTCAACCATTCCTTAACTTCAAACTCCCATATCTCGCGAACGGATTGACGAACTCGAGAAATTCCTGTTGCATCTGCAAGTAGAAACAGGCCCGATTACAGTGGTGTGTGTACTTTTCCCCTAGGCCATTCCAGTTATTGGTTTCGAGTATCAGACTTGCGAAAATTTTTATGGTTTCTCAACCATTCCTTAATTTCAAACTCCCATATCTCGCGAACGAATTGACGAACTCGAGAAATTCCTATTTCATCTGAAAGTAGAAACTCGCCCGATTACAAAAGTATGTGCATTTTTGCCCTAGGCCATAGTAGCTATTAGTTTCGAGTATCAGACTTGCGAAAATTTTGATGGTTTCTCAACCATTCCTTGATTTTAAACTCCCATATCTCGCGAACGAATTGACGAACTCGAGAAATTCTTGTTGCATCTGAAAGCAGAAACTCGCCCGATTACAGCGGTGTGTGTATTTTTGCTCTAGGCCATAGTAGTTATTGGTTTCGAGTATCAGACTTGAGAAAATTTTGATGGTTTCTCAACCATTCCTTAATTTCAAACTCCCATACCTCGCGAACGAATTGACGAACTCGAGAAATTCCTGTTGCATCTGAAAGTAGAAACTCGCCCGATTACAGTGGTGTGTGTACTTTTCCCCTAGGTCATTCCAGTTATTGGTTTCGAGTATCAGACCAGCGAAAATTTTGATGGTTTCTCAACCTTTCCTTAACTTCAAACTCCCATATCTCGCGAATGGATAGACGAATTCGAGAAATTCCTGTTGCATCTGAAAGTAGAAACTCGCCCGATTACAGTGGTGTGTGTACTTTTCCCCTAGGTTATTCCAGTTATTGGTTTCGAGTATCAGACCAGCGAAAATTTTGATGGTTTCTCAACCTTTCCTTAACTTCAAACTCCCATATCTCGCGAATGGATTGACGAACTCGAGAAATTCCTATTGCATTTGAAAGCAGAAACTCGCCCGATTTCAACGGTATGTGTACTTTTCCCCTAGGCCTTTGTAGTTATTGGTTTCGGGAATCAGAGATGCGAAAATTTTGATGGATTCTCAACCATTCCTTAACATCAAACTCCCATATCTCGCGAACGGATTGACGAACTCGAGAAATTCCTGTTGCATCTGAAAGCAGAGACTCGCCCGATTACAACGGTATGTGCATTTTTGCCCTTGGCCATAGTAGTTATTGGTTTCGAGTATCAGACATGCGAAAATTTTGATGGTTTCTCAACCATTCCTTAAATTCAAACTCCCATATCTCGCGAACGGATTGACAAAGACGAGAAATTCCTATTGCATCTGAAAGCAGAAACTCGCCCGATTTCAACGGTATGTGTACTTTTCCCCTAGGCCTTTGTAGTTATTGCTTTCGGGAATGAGAGTTGCGAAACTTTTGATGGTTTCTCAACCATTCCTTAACATCAAACTCCCATATCTAGTGAACGGATTGACGAACTCGAGTATTTCCTGTTGCATCTGAAAGTAGAAACACGACCGATTACAGTGGTGTGTGTACTTTTCCCCTAGGCAATTCCAGTTATTGGTTTCGAGTATCAGACCAGCGAAAATTTTGATGGTTTCTCAACCATTCCTTAACTTCAAACTCCCATATCTCGCGAACGGATTGACGATCTCGAGAAATTCCTGTTGCATCTGAAAGTAGAAACTCGCCCGATTACAGTGGTGTGTGTACTTTTCCCCTAGGTCATTCCAGTTATTGGTTTCGAGTATCAGACCAGCGAAAATTTTGATGGTTTCTCAACCATTCCTTAACTTCAAACTCCCATATCTCGCGAATGGATTGACGAACTGGAGAAATTCCTGTTGCATCTGAAAGTAGAAACTCGCCCTATTACAATGGTGTGAGTACTTTTCCCCTAGGCCATTCCAGTTATTGGTTTCGAGTATCAGACCAGCGAAATTTTTGATGGTTTCTCAACCATTCCTTAACATCAAACTCCCATATCTCGCGAACGGATTGACGAACACGAGAAATTACTGTTGCATCTGAAAGCAGAGACTCGCCCGATTACAACGGTTTGTGTATTTTTGCCCTAGGCCATAGCAGTTATTGGTTTCGAGTATCAGACATGCGAAAATTTTGATGGTTTCTCAACCATTCCTTAACTTCAAACTCCCATATCTCGCGATCGGATTGACGAACTCGAGAAATTCCTGTTGCATCTGAAAGTAGAAATTCGCCCAATTACAACGGTATGTGTATTTTTGCCCTAGGCCATAGTAGTTATTGGTTTCGAGTATCAGACTTGCGAAAATTTTGATGGTTTCTCAACCATTCCTTGATTTCAAACTCCCATATCTCGTGAACGAATTGACGAACTCGAGAAATTCCTGTTGCATCTGAAAGTAGAAACTCGCCCCATTACAATGGTGTGTGTGCTTTTCCCCTAGGGCATTCCAGTTATTGGTTTCGAGTATCAGACCAGCGAAATTTTTGATGGTTTCTCAACCATTCCTTAAGTTCAAACTCCCATATCTCGCGAACGGATTGACGAACACGAGAAGTTCCTATTGCATTTGAAAGCAGAAACTCGCCCGATTTCAACGGTATGTGTACTTTTCCCCTAGGCCTATGTAGTTATTGGTTTCGGGAATCAGAGATGCGAAAATTTTGATGGTTTCTCAACCATTCCTTAACTTCAATCTCCCATATCTCGCGAACGAATTGACGAACACGAGAAATTCTTGTTGCATCTGAAAGAAGAAACTCGCCCGATTACAGCGGTGTGTGTATTTTTGCCCTAGGCCATAGTAGTTATTGGTTTCGAGTATCAGACTTGCGAAAATTTTGATGGTTTCTCAACCATTCCTTGATTTCAAACTCCCATATCTCGTGAACGAATTGACGAACTCGAGAAATTCCTGTTGCATCTGAAAGTAGAAACTCGCCCCATTACAATGGTGTGTGTGCTTTTCCCCTAGGGCATTCCCGTTATTGGTTTCGAGTATCAGACCAGCGAAATTTTTGATGGTTTCTCAACCATTCCTTAATTTCAAACTCCCATATCTCGCGAACGAATTGACGAACACGAGAAATTCTTGTTGCATCTGAAAGAAGAAACTCGCCCGATTACAGCGGTGTGTGCATTTTTGCCCTAGGCCATAGTAGCTATTGGTTTCGAGTATCAGACATGCGAAAATTTTGATGGTTTCTCAAACGTTCCTTAACTTCAAACTCCCATATCTCGCGAACGAATTGACGAACTCGAGAAATTCCTATTGCATCTGAAAGTAGAAACTCGCCCGATTACAACGGTATGTGTATTTTTCCCCTAGGCCTTTGTAGTTCTGGGTCTCGGGAATCAGAGTTGCGAAAATTTTGATGGTTGCTCAACCATTCCTTAACTTCAAACTCCCATATCTCACGAACGAATTGACGAACTCGAGAAATTCCTGTTGCATCTGCAAGTAGAAACACGCCCGATTACAGTGGTGTGTGTACTTTTCCCCTAGGCCATTCCAGTTATTGGTTTCGACTATCAGACCAGCGAAATTTTTGATGGTTTCTCAACCATTCCTTAACTTCAAACTCCCATATCTCGCGAACGGATTGACGAACTCGAGAAATTCCTGTTGCATCTGCAAGTAGAAACACGCCCGATTACAGTGGTGTGTGTACTTTTCCCCTAGGCCATTCCAGTTATTGGTTTCGAGTATCAGACTTGCGAAAATTTTTATGGTTTCTCAACCATTCCATAATTTCAAACTCCCATATCTCGCGAACGAATTGACTGACTCGAGAAATTCCTGTTGCATCTGAAAGTAGAAACTCGCCCCATTACAATGGTGTGTGTGCTTTTCCCCTAGGGCATTCCAGTTATTGGTTTCGAGTATCAGACCAGCGAAATTTTTGATGGTTTCTCAACCATTCCTTAACTTCAAACTCCCATATCTCGCGAACGAATTGACGAACTAGAGAAATTCCTATTGCATCTGAAAGTAGAAACTCGCCCGATTACAGCGGTGTGTGTATTTTTGCTCTAGGCCATAGTAGTTATTGGTTTCGAGTATCAGACTTGAGAAAATTTTGATGGTTTCTCAACCATTCCTTAATTTCAAACTCCCATACCTCGCGAACGAATTGACGAACTCGAGAAATTCCTGTTGCATCTGAAAGTATAAACTCGCCCGATTACAATGGTGTGTGTACTTTTCCCGTAGGCCATTCCAGTTATTGGTTTCGACTATCAGACCAGCGAAATTTTTGCTGGTTTCTCAACCATTCCTTAACTTCAAACTCCCATATCTCGCGAACGAATTGACGAACTCGAGAAGTTCCTATTGCATTTGAAAGCAGAAACTCGCCCGATTTCAACGGTATGTGTACTTTTCCCCTAGGCCTATGTAGTTATTGGTTTCGGGAATCAGAGATGCGAAAATTTTGATGGTTTCTCAACCATTCCTTGATTTCAAACTCCCATATCTCGTGAACGAATTGACGAACTCGAGAAATTCCTGTTGCATCTGAAAGTAGAAACTCGCCCCATTACAATGGTGTGTGTGCTTTTCCCCTAGGGCATTCCAGTTATTGGTTTCGAGTATCAGACCAGCGAAATTTTTGATGGTTTCTCAACCATTCCTTAAGTTCAAACTCCCATATCTCGCGAACGGATTGACGAACACGAGAAGTTCCTATTGCATCTGAAAGCAGAAACTCGCCCGATTTCAACGGTATGTGTACTTTTCCCCTAGGCCTTTGTATTTATTGCTTTCGGGAATGAGAGTTGCGAAAATTTTGATGGTTTCTCAACCTTTCCTTAACATCAAACTCCCATATCTAGTGAACGGATTGACGAACTGGAGAAATTCCTATTGCATCTGAAAGCAGAAACACGCCCGATTTCAACGGTATGTGTATTTTTGCCCCAGGCCATAGGAGTTATTGGTTTCGAGTATCAGGGTTGCGAATATTTTGATGGTTTCTCAACCATTCCTTAATTTCAAACTCCCATATCTCGCGAACGGATTGACGAACTCGAGAAATTCCTGTTGCATCTGAAAGTAGAAACTCGCCCGATTACAGCGGTGTGTGTATTCTTGCTCTAGGCCATAGTAGTTATTGGTTTCGAGTTTCAGACTTGCGAAAATTTTGATGGTTTCTCAACCTTTCCTTAACATCAAACTCCCATATCTAGTGAACGGATTGACGAACTGGAGAAATTCCTGTTGCATCTGAAAGCAGAGACTCGCCCGATTACAGCGGTGTGTGCATTTTTGCCCTAGGCCATAGTAGCTATTGGTTTCGAGTATCAGACATGCGAAAATTTTGATGGTTTCTCTAACGTTCCTTAACTTCAAACTCCCATATCTCGCGAACGAATTGACGAACTCGAGAAATTCCTATTGCATCTGAAAGTAGAAACACGCCCGATTACAACGGTATGTGTATTTTTCCCCTAGGCCTTTGTAGTTCTGTGTCTCGGGAATCAGAGTTGCGAAAATTTTGATGGTTGCTCAACCATTCCTTAACTTCAAACTCCCATATCTCACGAACGAATTGACGAACTCGAGAAATTCCTGTTGCATCTGCAAGTAGAAACACGCCCGATTACAGTGGTGTGTGTACTTTTCCCCTAGGCCATTCCAGTTATTGGTTTCGACTATCAGACCAGCGAAATATTTGATGGTTTCTCAACCATTCCTTAACTTCAAACTCCCATATCTCGCGAACGGATTGACGAACTCGAGAAATTCCTGTTGCATCTGCAAGTAGAAACACGCCCGATTACAGTGGTGTGTGTACTTTTCCCCTAGGCCATTCCAGTTATTGGTTTCGAGTATCAGACTTGCGAAAATTTTTATGATTTCTCAACCATTCCTTAATTTCAAACTCCCATATCTCGCGAACGAATTGACGAACTCGAGAAATTCCTATTTCATCTGAAAGTAGAAACTCGCCCGATTACAAAAGTAGGTGCATTTTTGCCCTAGGCCATAGTAGCTATTAGTTTCGAGTATCAGACTTGCGAAAATTTTGATGGTTTCTCAACCATTCCTTGATTTCAAACTCCCATATCTCGCGAACGAATTGACGAACTCCAGAAATTCTTGTTGCATCTGAAAGCAGAAACTCGCCCGATTACAGCGGTGTGTGTATTTTTGCTCTAGGCCATAGTAGTTATTGGTTTCGAGTATCAGACTTGAGAAAATTTTGATGGTTTCTCAACCATTCCTTAATTTCAAACTCCCATACCTCGCGAACGAATTGACGAACTCGAGAAATTCCTGTTGCATCTGAAAGTATAAACTCGCCGGATTACAATGGTGTGTGTACTTTTCCCGTAGGCCATTCCAGTTATTGGTTTCGACTATCAGACCAGCGAAATTTTTGCTGGTTTCTCAACCATTCCTTAACTTCAAACTCCCATATCTCGCGAACGAATTGACGAAATCGAGAAATTCGTGTTGCATCTGAAAGCAGAAACTCGCCCGATTACAGCGGTGTGTGTATTCTTGCTCTAGGCCATAGTAGTTATTGGTTTCGAGTTTCAGACTTGCGAAAATTTTGATGGTTTCTCAACCATTCCTTAATTTCAAACTCCCATATCTCGCGAACGAATTGACGAACTCGAGAAATTCCTATTTCATCTGAAAGTAGAAACTCGCCCGATTACAACAGTATGTGCATTTTTGCCCTAGGCCATAGTAGCTATTAGTTTCCAGTATCAGACTTGCGAAAATTTTGATGGTTTCTCAACCATTCCATGATTTCAAACTCCCATATCTCGCGAACGAATTGACGAACTCGAGAAATTCTTGTTGCATCTGAAAGTAGGAACTCGCCCGATTACAGCGGTGTGTGAATTTTTGCCCTAGGCCATAGTAGTTATTGGTTTCGAGTATCAGACTTGAGAAAATTTTGATGGTTTCTCAACCATTCCATAATTTCAAACTCCCATATCTCGCGAACGAATTGACTGACTCGAGAAATTCCTGTTGCATCTGAAAGTAGAAACTCGCCCCATTACAATGGTGTGTGTGCTTTTCCCCTAGGGCATTCCAGTTATTGGTTTCGAGTATCAGACCAGCGAAATTTTTGATGGTTTCTCAACCATTCCTTAACTTCAAACTCCCATATCTCGCGAACGAATTGACGAACACCAGAAATTCTTGTTGCATCTGAAAGAAGAAACTCGCCCGATTACAGCGGTTTGTGAATTTTTGCCCTAGGCCATAGTAGTTATTGGTTTCGAGTATCAGACTTGCGAAAATTTTGATGGTTTCTCAACCATTCCTTAATTTCAAACTCCCATACCTCGCGAACGAATTGACGAACTCGAGAAATTCCTGTTGCATCTGAAAGTATAAACTCGCCGGATTACAATGGTGTGTGTACTTTTCCCGTAGGCCATTCCAGTTATTGGTTTCGACTATCAGACCAGCGAAATTTTTGCTGGTTTCTCAACCATTCCTTAACTTCAAACTCCCATATCTCGCGAACGAATTGACGAAATCGAGAAATTCGTGTTGCATCTGAAAGCAGAAACTCGCCCGATTACAGCGGTGTGTGTATTCTTGCTCTAGGCCATAGTAGTTATTGGTTTCGAGTTTCAGACTTGCGAAAATTTTGATGGTTTCTCAACCATTCCTTAATTTCAAACTCCCATATCTCGCGAACGAATTGACGAACTCGAGAAATTCCTATTTCATCTGAAAGTAGAAACTCGCCCGATTACAACAGTATGTGCATTTTTGCCCTAGGCCATAGTAGCTATTAGTTTCCAGTATCAGACTTGCGAAAATTTTGATGGTTTCTCAACCATTCCATGATTTCAAACTCCCATATCTCGCGAACGAATTGACGAACTCGAGAAATTCTTGTTGCATCTGAAAGTAGGAACTCGCCCGATTACAGCGGTGTGTGAATTTTTGCCCTAGGCCATAGTAGTTATTGGTTTCGTGTATCAGACTTGAGAAAATTTTGATGGTTTCTCAACCATTCCATAATTTCAAACTCCCATATCTCGCGAACGAATTGACTGACTCGAGAAATTCCTGTTGCATCTGAAAGTAGAAACTCGCCCCATTACAATGGTGTGTGTGCTTTTCCCCTAGGGCATTCCAGTTATTGGTTTCGAGTATCAGACCAGCGAAATTTTTGATGGTTTCTCAACCATTCCTTAACTTCAAACTCCCATATCTCGCGAACGAATTGACGAACACCAGAAATTCTTGTTGCATCTGAAAGAAGAAACTCGCCCGATTACAGCGGTTTGTGAATTTTTGCCCTAGGCCATAGTAGTTATTGGTTTCGAGTATCAGACTTGCGAAAATTTTGATGGTTTCTCAACCATTCCTTAAGTTCAAACTCCCATATCACGCGAACAGATTGACGAACTCGAGAAATTCCTATTGCATCTGAAAGTAGAAACTCGCCCGATTACAGCGGTGTGTGTATTTTTGCTCTAGGCCATAGTAGTTATTGGTTTCGAGTATCAGACTTGAGAAAATTTTGATGGTTTCTCAACCATTCCTTAATTTCAAACTCCCATACCTCGCGAACGAATTGACGAACTCGAGAAATTCCTGTTGCATCTGAAAGTATAAACTCGCCCGATTACAATGGTGTGTGTACTTTTCCCGTAGGCCATTCCAGTTATTGGTTTCGACTATCAGACCAGCGAAATTTTTGCTGGTTTCTCAACCATTCCTTAACTTCAAACTCCCATATCTCGCGAACGAATTGACGAACTCGAGAAATTCGTGTTGCATCTGAAAGCAGAAACTCGCCCGATTACAGCGGTGTGTGTATTCTTGCTCTAGGCCATAGTAGTTATTGGTTTCGAGTATCAGACTTGCGAAAATTTTGATGGTTTCTCAACCATTCCATAATTTCAAACTCCCATATCTCGCGAACGAATTGACTGACTCGAGAAATTCCTGTTGCATCTGAAAGTAGAAACTCGCCCCATTACAATGGTGTGCGTGCTTTTCCCCTAGGGCATTCCAGTTATTGGTTTCGAGTATCAGACCAGCGAAATTTTTGATGGTTTCTCAACCATTCCTTAACTTCAAACTCCATATCTCGCGAACGGATTGACGAACTCGAGAAATTCCTGTTGCATCTGAAAGTAGAAACTCGCCCGATTACAGTGGTGTGTGTACTTTCCCCCTAGGTCATTCCAGTTATTGGTTTCGAGTATCAGACCAGCGAAAATTTTGATGGTTTCTCAACCGTTCCTTAACTTCAAACTCCCATATCTCGCGAATGGATTGACGAACTCGAGAAATTCCTATTGCATTTGAAAGCAGAAACTCGCCCGATTTCAACGGTATGTGTACTTTTCCCCTAGGCCTTTGTAGTTATTGGTTTCGGGAATCAGAGATGCGAAAATTTTGATGGATTCTCAACCATTCCTTAACTTCAAACTCCCATATCTCGCGAACGGATTGACGAACTCGAGAAATTCCTGTTGCATCTGAAAGCAGAGACTCGCCCAATTACAACGGTATGTGCATTTTTGCCCTTGGCCATAGTAGTTATTGGTTTCGAGTGTCAGACATGCGAAAATTTTGATGGTTTCTCAACCATTCCTTAACTTCAAACTCCCATATCTCGCGAGCGGATTGACAAACACGAGAAATTCCTATTGCATCTGAAAGCAGAAACTCGCCCGATTTCAACGGTATGTGTACTTTTCCCCTAGGCCTTTGTATTTATTGCTTTCGGGAATGAGAGTTGCGAAAATTTTGATGGTTTCTCAACCTTTCCTTAACATCAAACTCCCATATCTAGTGAACGGATTGACGAACTGGAGAAATTCCTATTGCATCTGAAAGCAGAAACACGCCCGATTTCAACGGTATGTGTATTTTTGCCCCAGGCCATAGGAGTTATTGGTTTCGAGTATCAGGGTTGCGAATATTTTGATGGTTTCTCAACCATTCCTTAATTTCAAACTCCCATATCTCGCGAACGGATTGACGAACTCGAGAAATTCCTGTTGCATCTGAAAGTAGAAACTCGCCGATTACAGCGGTGTGTGTATTCTTGCTCTAGGCCATAGTAGTTATTGGTTTCGAGTTTCAGACTTGCGAAAATTTTGATGGTTTCTCAACCTTTCCTTAACATCAAACTCCCATATCTAGTGAACGGATTGACGAACTGGAGAAATTCCTGTTGCATCTGAAAGCAGAGACTCGCCCGATTACAGCGGTGTGTGCATTTTTGCCCTAGGCCATAGTAGCTATTGGTTTCGAGTATCAGACATGCGAAAATTTTGATGGTTTCTCAAACGTTCCTTAACTTCAAACTCCCATATCTCGCGAACGAATTGACGAACTCGAGAAATTCCTATTGCATCTGAAAGTAGAAACACGCCCGATTACAACGGTATGTGTATTTTTCCCCTAGGCCTTTGTAGTTCTGGGTCTCGGGAATCAGAGTTGCGAAAATTTTGATGGTTGCTCAACCATTCCTTAACTTCAAACTCCCATATCTCACGAACGAATTGACGAACTCGAGAAATTCCTGTTGCATCTGCAAGTAGAAACACGCCCGATTACAGTGGTGTGTGTACTTTTCCCCTAGGCCATTCCAGTTATTGGTTTCGACTATCAGACCAGCGAAATATTTGATGGTTTCTCAACCATTCCTTAACTTCAAACTCCCATATCTCGCGAACGGATTGACGAACTCGAGAAATTCCTGTTGCATCTGCAAGTAGAAACACGCCCGATTACAGTGGTGTGTGTACTTTTCCCCTAGGCCATTCCAGTTATTGGTTTCGAGTATCAGACTTGCGAAAATTTTTATGATTTCTCAACCATTCCTTAATTTCAAACTCCCATATCTCGCGAACGAATTGACGAACTCGAGAAATTCCTATTTCATCTGAAAGTAGAAACTCGCCCGATTACAAAAGTATGTGCATTTTTGCCCTAGGCCATAGTAGCTATTAGTTTCGAGTATCAGACTTGCGAAAATTTTGATGGTTTCTCAACCATTCCTTGATTTCAAACTCCCATATCTCGCGAACGAATTGACGAACTCCAGAAATTCTTGTTGCATCTGAAAGCAGAAACTCGCCCGATTACAGCGGTGTGTGTATTTTTGCTCTAGGCCATAGTAGTTATTGGTTTCGAGTATCAGACTTGAGAAAATTTTGATGGTTTCTCAACCATTCCTTAATTTCAAACTCCCATACCTCGCGAACGAATTGACGAACTCGAGAAATTCCTGTTGCATCTGAAAGTATAAACTCGCCGGATTACAATGGTGTGTGTACTTTTCCCGTAGGCCATTCCAGTTATTGGTTTCGACTATCAGACCAGCGAAATTTTTGCTGGTTTCTCAACCATTCCTTAACTTCAAACTCCCATATCTCGCGAACGAATTGACGAACTCGAGAAATTCGTGTTGCATCTGAAAGCAGAAACTCGCCCGATTACAGCGGTGTGTGTATTCTTGCTCTAGGCCATAGTAGTTATTGGTTTCGAGTTTCAGACTTGCGAAAATTTTGATGGTTTCTCAACCATTCCTTAATTTCAAACTCCCATATCTCGCGAACGAATTGACGAACTCGAGAAATTCCTATTTCATCTGAAAGTAGAAACTCGCCCGATTACAACAGTATGTGCATTTTTGCCCTAGGCCATAGTAGCTATTAGTTTCCAGTATCAGACTTGCGAAAATTTTGATGGTTTCTCAACCATTCCTTGATTTCAAACTCCCATATCTCGCGAACGAATTGACGAACTCGAGAAATTCTTGTTGCATCTGAAAGTAGGAACTCGCCCGATTACAGCGGTGTGTGAATTTTTGCCCTAGGCCATAGTAGTTATTGGTTTCGAGTATCAGACTTGAGAAAATTTTGATGGTTTCTCAACCATTCCATAATTTCAAACTCCCATATCTCGCGAACGAATTGACTGACTCGAGAAATTCCTGTTGCATCTGAAAGTAGAAACTCGCCCCATTACAATGGTGTGTGTGCTTTTCCCCTAGGGCGTTCCAGTTATTGGTTTCGAGTATCAGACCAGCGAAATTTTTGATGGTTTCTCAACCATTCCTTAACTTCAAACTCCCATATCTCGCGAACGAATTGACGAACACCAGAAATTCTTGTTGCATCTGAAAGAAGAAACTCGCCCGATTACAGCGGTTTGTGAATTTTTGCCCTAGGCCATAGTAGTTATTGGTTTCGAGTATCAGACTTGCGAAAATTTTGATGGTTTCTCAACCATTCCTTAAGTTCAAACTCCCATATCACGCGAACAGATTGACGAACTCGAGAAATTCCTGTTGCATCTGAAAGTAGAAACTCGCCCCATTACAATGGTGTGTGTGCTTTTCCCCTAGGGCATTCCAGTTATTGGTTTCGAGTATCAGACCAGCGAAATTTTTGATGGTTTCTCAACCATTCCTTAACTTCAAACTCCCATATCTCGCGAACGAATTGACGAACACCAGAAATTCTTGTTGCATCTGAAAGAAGAAACTCGCCCGATTACAGCGGTTTGTGAATTTTTGCCCTAGGCCATAGTAGTTATTGGTTTCGAGTATCAGACTTGCGAAAATTTTGATGGTTTCTCAACCATTCCTTAAGTTCAAACTCCCATATCACGCGAACAGATTGACGAACTCGAGAAATTCCTGTTGCATCTGAAAGTAGAAACTCGCCCGATTACAATGGTGTGTGTACTTTTCCCCTAGGCCATAGTAGTTATTGGTTTCGAGTATCAGAATTGCGAAAATTTTGATGGATTCTCAACCATTCCTTAACTTCAAACTCCCATATCTCGCGAACGGATTGACGAACTCGAGAAATTCCTGTTGCATCTGAAAGCAGAGACTCGCCCGATTACAACGGTGTGTGTATTTTTGCCCTTGGCCACAGTAGTTATTGGTTTCGAGTATCAGACATGCGAAAATTTTGATGGTTTCTCAACCATTCCTTAACTTCCAACTCCCATATCTCGCGAACGGATTGACGAACACGAGAAATTCCTATTGCATCTGAAAGCAGAAACTCGCCCGATTTCAACGGTATGTGTACTTTCCCCTAGGCCTTTGTAGTTATTGGTTTCGGGAATGAGAGTTGCGAAAATTATGATGGTTTCTCAACCATTCCTTAAAATCAAACTCCCATATCTAGCGAACGGATTGAAGAACTCGAGAAATTCCTGTTGCATCTGAAAGTAGGAACTCTCCCGATTACAGCGGTGTGTGAATTTTTGCCCTAGGCCATAGTAGTTATTGGTTTCGAGTATCAGGCTTGCGAAAATTTTGATGGTTTCTCAACCATTCCATAATTTCAAACTCCCATATCTCGCGAACGAATTGACTGACTCGAGAAATTCCTGTTGCATCTGAAAGTAGAAACTCGCCCCATTACAATGGTGTGTGTGCTTTTCCCCTAGGGCATTCCAGTTATTGGTTTCGAGTATCAAATCAGCGAAAATTTTGGTGGTTTCTCAACCATTCCTTAACTTGAAACTCCCATATCTCGCGAACGGATTGACGAACTCGAGCAATTCCTGTTGCATCTGAAAGTAGAAACTCGCCCGATTACAGCGGTATGTGTATTTTTGCCCTAGGCCATAATAGTTATTGGTTTCGAGTTTCAGGGTTGCGAATATTTTGATGGTTTCTCAACCATTCCTTAATTTCAACCTCCCATATCTCGCGAACGGAATGACGAACTCGAGAAATTCCTGTTCCATCTGAAAGTAGAAACTCGCCCGATTACAGCGGTATGTGTATTTTTCCCCTAGGCCTTTGTAGTTATTGGTTTCGAGAATCAGACTTGCGAAAATTTTGATGGTTTCTCAACCATTCCTTAATTTCAAACTCCCATATCTCGCGAACGGATTGACGATCTCGAGAAATTCATGTTGCATCTGAAAGTAGAAACACGACCGATTACAGTGGTGTGTGTACTTTTCCCCTAGGCCATTCCAGTTATTGGTTTCGAGTATCAGACCAGCGAAAATTTTGATGGTTTCTCAACCATTCCTTAACTTCCAACTCCCATATCTCGCGAACGGATTGACGATCTCGAGAAATTCCTGTTGCATCTGAAAGTAGAAACTCGCCCGATTACAGTGGTGTGTGTACTTTTCCCCTAGGTCATTCCAGTTATTGGTTTCGAGTATCAGACCAGCGAAAATTTTGATGGTTTCTCAACCATTCGTTAACTTCAAACTCCCATATCTCGCGAACGGAATGACGAACTCGAGAAATTCCTGTTGCATCTGAAAGTAGGAACTCGCCCGATTACAGCGGTATGTGTATTTTTGCCCTAGGCCATAGTAGTTATTGGTATCGAGAATCAGACTTGCGAAAATTTTGATGGTTTCTCAACCATTCCTTAATTTCAAACTCCCATATCTCGCGAACGAATTGACGAACTCGAGAAATTCGTGTTGCATCTGAAAGCAGAAACTCGCCCGATTACAGCGGTGTGTGTATTTTTGCTCTAGGCCATAGTAGTTATTGGTTTCGAGTATCAGACTTGCGAAAATTTTGATGGTTTCTCAACCATTCCTTAATTTCAAACTCCCATATCTCGCGAACGAATTGACGAACACGAGAAATTCCTATTTCATCTGAAAGTAGAAACTCGCCCGATTACAACAGTATGTGCATTTTTGCCCTAGGCCATAGTAGCTATTAGTTTCGAGTATCAGACTTGCGAAAATTTTGATGGTTTCTCAACCATTCCTTGATTTCAAACTCCCATATCTCGCGAACGAATTGACGAACTCGAGAAATTCTTGTTGCATCTGAAAGCAGAAACTCGCCCGATTACAGCGGTGTGTGTATTTTTGCTCTAGGCCATAGTAGTTATTGGTTTCGAGTATCAGACTTGAGAAAATTTTGATGGTTTCTCAACCATTCCTCAATTTCAAACTCCCATATCTCGCGGACGAATTGACGAACTCGAGAAATTCCTGTTGCATCTGAAAGTAGGAACTCTCCCGATTACAGCGGTGTGTGAATTTTTGCCCTAGGCCATAGTAGTTATTGGTTTCGAGTATCAGGCTTGCGAAAATTTTGATGGTTTCTCAACCATTCCATAATTTCAAACTCCCATATCTCGCGAACGAATTGACTGACTCGAGAAATTCCTGTTGCATCTGAAAGTAGAAACTCGCCCCATTACAATGGTGTGTGTGCTTTTCCCCTAGGGCATTCCAGTTATTGGTTTCGAGTATCAAATCAGCGAAAATTTTGGTGGTTTCTCAACCATTCCTTAACTTGAAACTCCCATATCTCGCGAACGGATTGACGAACTCGAGCAATTCCTGTTGCATCTGAAAGTAGAAACTCGCCCGATTACAGCGGTATGTGTATTTTTGCCCTAGGCCATAATAGTTATTGGTTTCGAGTTTCAGGGTTGCGAATATTTTGATGGTTTCTCAACCATTCCTTAATTTCAACCTCCCATATCTCGCGAACGGAATGACGAACTCGAGAAATTCCTGTTCCATCTGAAAGTAGAAACTCGCCCGATTACAGCGGTATGTGTATTTTTCCCCTAGGCCTTTGTAGTTATTGGTTTCGAGAATCAGACCAGCGAAAATTTTGATGGTTTCTCAACCATTCGTTAACTTCAAACTCCCATATCTCGCGAACGGAATGACGAACTCGAGAAATTCCTGTTGCATCTGAAAGTAGGAACTCGCCCGATTACAGCGGTATGTGTATTTTTGCCCTAGGCCATAGTAGATATTGGTATCGAGAATCAGACTTGCGAAAATTTTGATGGTTTCTCAACCATTCCTTAATTTCAAACTCCCATATCTCGCGAACGAATTGACGAACTCGAGAAATTCGTGTTGCATCTGAAAGCAGAAACTCGCCCGATTACAGCGGTGTGTGTATTTTTGCTCTAGGCCATAGTAGTTATTGGTTTCGAGTATCAGACTTGCGAAAATTTTGATGGTTTCTCAACCATTCCTTAATTTCAAACTCCCATATCTCGCGAACGGATTGACGATCTCGAGAAATTCATGTTGCATCTGAAAGTAGAAACACGACCGATTACAGTGGTGTGTGTACTTTTCCCCTAGGCCATTCCAGTTATTGGTTTCGAGTATCAGACCAGCGAAAATTTTGATGGTTTCTCAACCATTCCTTAACTTCCAACTCCCATATCTCGCGAACGGATTGACGATCTCGAGAAATTCCTGTTGCATCTGAAAGTAGAAACTCGCCCGATTACAGTGGTGTGTGTACTTTTCCCCTAGGTCATTCCAGTTATTGATTTCGAGTATCAGACCAGCGAAAATTTTGATGGTTTCTCAACCATTCGTTAACTTCAAACTCCCATATCTCGCGAACGGAATGACGAACTCGAGAAATTCCTGTTGCATCTGAAAGTAGGAACTCGCCCGATTACAGCGGTATGTGTATTTTTGCCCTAGGCCATAGTAGTTATTGGTATCGAGAATCAGACTTGCGAAAATTTTGATGGTTTCTCAACCATTCCTTAATTTCAAACTCCCATATCTCGCGAACGAATTGACGAACTCGAGAAATTCGTGTTGCATCTGAAAGCAGAAACTCGCCCGATTACAGCGGTGTGTGTATTTTTGCTCTAGG
This sequence comes from Ptiloglossa arizonensis, assembly GCF_051014685.1. Taxonomy (NCBI): domain Eukaryota; kingdom Metazoa; phylum Arthropoda; class Insecta; order Hymenoptera; family Colletidae; genus Ptiloglossa; species Ptiloglossa arizonensis. Next base: position 1,594,395 of record NW_027478415.1, read on the forward strand.
CCATAGTAGTTATTGGTTTCGAGTATCAGACTTGCGAAAATTTTGATGGTTTCTCAACCATTCCTTAATTTCAAACTCCCATATCTCGCGAACGAATTGACGAACACGAGAAACTCCTGTTGCATCTGAAAGTAGGAACTCTCCCGATTACAGCGGTGTGTGAATTTTTGCCCTAGGCCATAGTAGTTATTGGTTTCGAGTATCAGGCTTGCGAAAATTTTGATGGTTTCTCAACCATTCCATAATTTCAAACTCCCATATCTCGCGAACGAATTGACTGACTCGAGAAATTCCTGTTGCATCTGAAAGTAGAAACTCGCCCCATTACAATGGTGTGTGTGCTTTTCCCCTAGGGCATTCCAGTTATTGGTTTCGAGTATCAAATCAGCGAAAATTTTGGTGGTTTCTCAACCATTCCTTAACTTGAAACTCCCATATCTCGCGAACGGATTGACGAACTCGAGCAATTCCTGTTGCATCTGAAAGTAGAAACTCGCCCGATTACAGCGGTATGTGTATTTTTGCCCTAGGCCATAATAGTTATTGGTTTCGAGTTTCAGGGTTGCGAATATTTTGATGGTTTCTCAACCATTCCTTAATTTCAACCTCCCATATCTCGCGAACGGAATGACGAACTCGAGAAATTCCTGTTCCATCTGAAAGTAGAAACTCGCCCGATTACAGCGGTATGTGTATTTTTCCCCTAGGCCTTTGTAGTTATTGGTTTCGAGAATCAGACTTGCGAAAATTTTGATGGTTTCTCAACCATTCCTTAATTTCAAACTCCCATATCTCGCGAACGGATTGACGATCTCGAGAAATTCATGTTGCATCTGAAAGTAGAAACACGACCGATTACAGTGGTGTGTGTACTTTTCCCCTAGGCCATTCCAGTTATTGGTTTCGAGTATCAGACCAGCGAAAATTTTGATGGTTTCTCAACCATTCCTTAACTTCCAACTCCCATATCTCGCGAACGGATTGACGATCTCGAGAAATTCCTGTTGCATCTGAAAGTAGAAACTCGCCCGATTACAGTGGTGTGTGTACTTTTCCCCTAGGTCATTCCAGTTATTGGTTTCGAGTATCAGACCAGCGAAAATTTTGATGGTTTCTCAACCATTCGTTAACTTAAAACTCCCATATCTCGCGAACGGAATGACGAACTCGAGAAATTCCTGTTGCATCTGAAAGTAGGAACTCGCCCGATTACAGCGGTATGTGTATTTTTGCCCTAGGCCATAGTAGTTATTGGTATCGAGAATCAGACTTGCGAAAATTTTGATGGTTTCTCAACCATTCCTTAATTTCAAACTCCCATATCTCGCGAACGAATTGACGAACTCGAGAAATTCGTGTTGCTTCTGAAAGCAGAAACTCGCCCGATTACAGCGGTGTGTGTATTTTTGCTCTAGGCCATAGTAGTTATTGGTTTCGAGTATCAGACTTGCGAAAATTTTGATGGTTTCTCAACCATTCCTTAATTTCAAACTCCCATATCTCGCGAACGAATTGACGAACACGAGAAATTCCTATTTCATCTGAAAGTAGAAACTCGCCCGATTACAACAGTATGTGCATTTTTGCCCTAGGCCATAGTAGCTATTAGTTTCGAGTATCAGACTTGCGAAAATTTTGATGGTTTCTCAACCATTCCTTGATTTCAAACTCCCATATCTCGCGAACGAATTGACGAACTCGAGAAATTCTTGTTGCATCTGAAAGCAGAAACTCGCCCGATTACAGCGGTGTGTGTATTTTTGCTCTAGGCCATAGTAGTTATTGGTTTCGAGTATCAGACTTGAGAAAATTTTGATGGTTTCTCAACCATTCCTTAATTTCAAACTCCCATATCTCGCGGACGAATTGACGAACTCGAGAAATTCCTGTTGCATCTGAAAGTATAAACTCGCCCCATTAAAATGGTGTGTGTACTTTTCCCCTAGGCCATTCCAGTTATTGGTTTCGAGTATCAGACCAGCGAAAATTTTGATGGTTTCTCAACCATTCCTTAAGTTCAAACTCCCATATCACGCGAACAGATTGACGAGCTCGAGAAATTCCTGTTGCATCTGAAAGTAGAAACTCGCCCGATTACAATGGTGTGTGTACTTTTCCCCTAGGCCATAGTAGTTATTGGTTTCGAGTATCAGAATTGCGAAAATTTTGATGGATTCTCAACCATTCCTTAACTTCAAACTCCCATATCTCGCGAACGGATTGACGAACTCGAGAAATTCCTGTTGCATCTGAAAGCAGAGACTCGCCCGATTACAACGGTGTGTGTATTTTTGCCCTTGGCCACAGTAGTTATAGGTTTCGAGTATCAGACATGCGAAAATTTTGATGGTTTCTCAACCATTCCTTAACTTCAAACTCCCATATCTCGCGAACGGATTGACGAACACGAGAAATTCCTATTGCATCTGAAAGCAGAAACTCGCCCGATTTCAACGGTATGTGTACTTTTCCCCTAGGCCTTTGTAGTTATTGGTTTCGGGAATGAGAGTTGCGAAAATTTTGATGGTTTCTCAACCATTCCTTAAAATCAAACTCCCATATCTAGCGAACGGATTGAAGAACTCGAGAAATTCCTGTTGCATCTGAAAGTAGGAACTCGCCCGATTACAGCGGTGTGTGAATTTTTGGCCTAGGCCATAGTAGTTATTGGTTTCGAGTATCAGACTTGCGAAAATTTTGATGGTTTCTCAACCATTCCATAATTTCAAACTCCCATATCTCGCGAACGAATTGACTGACTCGAGTAATTCCTGTTGCATCTGAAAGTAGAAACTCGCCCCATTACAATGGTGTGTGTGCTTTTCCCCCAGGGCATTCCAGTTATTGGTTTCGAGTATCAGACCAGCGAAATTTTTGATTGTTTCTCAACCATTCCTTAACTTCAAACTCCATATCTCGCGAACGGATTGACGAACTCGAGAAACTCCTGTTTCATCTAAAAGTAGAAACTCGCCCGATTACAACGGTATGTGTATTTTTCCCCTAGGCCATTGTAGTTATTGGTTTCGAGTATCAGACATGCGAAAATTTTGATGGTTTCTCAACCATTCCTTAACTTCAAACTCCCATATCTCGCGAACGGATTGACGAACACGAGAAATTCCTATTGCATCTGAAAGCAGAAACTCGCCCGATTTCAACGGTATGTGTACTTTTCCCCTAGGCCTTTGTAGTTATTGGTTTCGGGAATGAGAGTTGCGAAAATTTTGATGGTTCCTCAACCATTCCTTAAAATCAAACTCCCATATCTAGCGAACGGATTGAAGAACTCGAGAAATTCCTGTTGCATCTGAAAGTAGGAACTCGCCCGATTACAGCGGTGTGTGAATTTTTGCCCTAGGCCATAGTAGTTATTGGTTTCGAGTATCAGACTTGCGAAAATTTTGATGGTTTCTCAACCATTCCATAATTTCAAACTCCCATATCTCGCGAACGAATTGACTGACTCGAGAAATTCCTGTTGCATCTGAAAGTAGAAACTCGCCCCATTACAATGGTGTGTGTGCTTTTCCCCCAGGGCATTCCAGTTATTGGTTTCGAGTATCAGACCAGCGAAATTTTTGATTGTTTCTCAACCATTCCTTAACTTCAAACTCCATATCTCGCGAACGGATTGACGAACTCGAGAAACTCCTGTTTCATCTAAAAGTAGAAACTCGCCCGATTACAACGGTATGTGTATTTTTCCCCTAGGCCATTGTAGTTATTGGTTTCGAGTATCAGACATGCGAAAATTTTGATGGTTTCTCAACCATTCCTTAAGTTCAAACTACCATATCACGCGAACAGATTGACGAACTCGAGAAATTCCTGTTGCATCTGAAAGTAGAAACTCGCCCGATTACAATGGTGTGTGTACTTTTCCCCTAGGCCATAGTAGTTATTGGTTTCGAGTATCAGACTTGCGAAAATTTTGATGGATTCTCAACCATTCCTTAACTTCAAACTCCCATATCTCGCGAACGGATTGACGAACTCGAGAAATTCCTGTTGCATCTGAAAGCAGAGACTCGCCCGATTACAGCGGTGTGTGTATTTTTGCCCTTGGCCACAGTAGTTATTGGTTTCGAGTATCAGACGTGCGAAAATTTTGATGGTTTCTCAACCATTCCTTAACTTCAAACTCCCATATCTCGCGAACGGATTGACGAACACGAGAAATTCCTATTGCATCTGAAAGCAGAAACTCGCCCGATTTCAACGGTATGTGTACTTTTCCCCTAGGCCTTTGTAGTTACTGGTTTCGGGAATGAGTGTTGCGAAAATTTTGATGGTTTCTCAACCATTCCTTAATTTCAAACTCCCATATCTCGCGAACAGATTGACGATCTCGAGAAATTCATGTTGCATCTGAAAGTAGAAACACGACCGATTACAGTGGTGTGTGTACTTTTCCCCTAGGCCCATCCAGTTATTGGTTTCGAGTATCAAATCAGCGAAAATTTTGGTGGTTTCTCAACCATTCCTTAACTTGAAACTCCCGTATCTCGCGAACGGATTGACGAACTCGAGCAATTCCTGTTGCATCTGAAAGTAGAAACTCGCCCGATTACAGCGGTATGTGTATTTTTGCCCTAGGCCATAATAGTTATTGGTTTCGAGTATCAGACTTGCGAAAATTTTGATGGTTTCTCAACCATTCCTTAATTTCAAACTCCCATATCTCGCGAACGGATTGACGATCTCGAGAAATTCCTGTTGCATCTGAAAGTAGAAACACGACCAATTACAGTGGTGTGTGTACTTTTCCCGTAGGCCATTCCAGTTATTGGTTTCGAGTATCAGACCAGCGAAAATTTTGATGGTTTCTCAACCTTTCCTTCACTTCCAACTCCCATATCTCGCGAACGGATTGACGAACACGAGAAATTCCTATTGCATCTGAAAGCAGAAACTCGCCCGATTTCAACGGTATGTGTACTTTTCCCCTAGGCCTTTGTAGTTATTGGTTTCGGGAATGAGAGTTGCGAAAATTTTGATGGTTTCTCAACCATTCCTTAAAATCAAACTCCCATATCTAGCGAACGGATTGAAGAACTCGAGAAATTCCTATTGCATCTGAAAGTAGAAACTCGCCCGATTTCATCGGTATGTGTACTTTTCCCCTAGGCCCATCCAGTTATTGGTTTCGAGTATCAAATCAGCGAAAATTTTGGTGGTTCCTCAACCATTCCTTAACTTGAAACTCCCATATCTCGCGAACGGATTGACGAACTCGAGCAATTCCTGTTGCATCTGAAAGTAGAAACTCGCCCGATTACAGCGGTATGTGTATTTTTGCCCTAGGCCACAATAGTTATTGGTTTCGAGTATCAGGGTTGCGAATATTTTGATGGTTTCTCAACCATTCCTTAATTTCAACCTCCCATATCTCGCGTACGGAATGACGAACTCGAGAAATTCCTGTTCCATCTGAAAGTAGAAACCCGCCCGATTACAGCGGTATGTGTATTTTTCCCCTGGGCCTTTGTAGTTATTGGTTTCGAGAATCAGACTTGCGAAAATTTTGATGGTTTCTCAACCATTCCTTAATTTCAAACTCCCATATCTCGCGAACGGATTGACGATCTCAAGTAAAATTCCTGCTGCATCTGAAAGTAGAAACACGACCGATTACAGTGGTGTGTGTACTTTTCCCCTAGGCTATTCCAGTTATTGGTTTCGAGTATCAGACCAGCGAAAATTTTGATGGTTTCTCAACCATTCCTTAACTTCAAACTCCCAAATCTCGCGAACGGATTGACGATCTCGAGAAATTCCTGTTGCATCTGAAACTAGAAACCCGCCGGATTACAATGGTGTGTGTACTTTTCCCCTAGGCCATAGTAGTTATTGGTATCGAGAATCAGACTTGCGAAAATTTTGATGGTTTCTCAACCATTCCTTAACTTCAAACTCCCATATCTCGCGAACGGATTGACGAACACGAGAAATTCCTATTGCATCTGAAAGCAGAAACTCGCCCGATTTCAACGGTATGTGTACTTTTCCCCTAGGCCTTTGTAGTTATTGGTTTCGGGAATGAGAGTTGCGAAAATTTTGATGGTTTCTCAACCATTCCTTAAAATCAAACTCCCATATCTAGCGAACGGATTGAAGAACTCGAGAAATTCCTATTGCATCTGAAAGTAGAAACTCGCCCGATTACAGTGGTGTGTGTACTTTTCCCCTAGGCTATTCCAGTTATTGGTTTCGAGTATCAGACCAGCGAAAATTTTGATGGTTTCTCAACCATTCCTTAACTTCAAACTCCCAAATCTCGCGAACGGATTGACGATCTCGAGAAATTCCTGTTGCATCTGAAACTAGAAACCCGCCGGATTACAATGGTGTGTGTACTTTTCCCCTAGGCCATAGTAGTTATTGGTTTCGATTATCAGACTTGCGAAAATTTTGATGGTTTCTCAACCATTCCTTAATTTCAAACTCCCATATCTCGCGAACGAATTGACGAACTCGAGAAATTCCTGTTGCATCTGATAGTAGAAACTCGCCCGATTACAACTGTATGTGCATTTTTGCCCTAGGCCATAGTAGCTATTGGTTTCGGGAATCAGACTTGCGAAAATTTTGATGGTTTCTCAACCATTCCTTCACTTCTAACTCCCATATCTGGCGAACGGATTGACGATCTCGAGAAATTCCTGTTGCATCTGAAAGTAGAAACACGCCCGATTACAGTGGTGTGTGTACTTTTCCCCTAGGCCATTCCAGTTATTGGTTTCCAGTATCAGACCAGCGAAAATTTTGATGGTTTCTCAACCATTCCTTAACTTCAAACTCCCATATCTCGCGAACGGATTGATGAACTCGAGAAATTCCTGTTGCATCTGAAAGTAGAAACTCGCCCGATTACAGCGGTATGTGTATTTTTGCCCTAGGCCATAGTAGTTATTGGTTTCGAGTATCAGGGTTGCGAATATTTTGATGATTTCTCAACCATTCCTTAATTTCAAACTCCCATATCTCGCGAACGGATTGACGATCTCGAGAAATTCCTGTTGCATCTGAAAGTAGAAACTCGCCCGATTACAATGGTGTGTGTACTTTTCCCCTAGGCCATAGTAGTTATTGGTTTCGAGTATCAGACTTGCGAAAATTTTGATGGTTTCTCAACCATTCCTTAACTTCAAACTCCCATATCTCACGAACGAACTGACGAACTCGAGAAATTCTTGTTGCATCTGAAAGCAGAAACCCGCCCGGTTACAACGGTGTGTGTATTTTTGCCCTATGCCATAGTAGTTATTGGTTTCGAGTATCAACTTGCGAAAATTTTGATGGTTTCTCAACCATTCCTTAATTTCAAACTCCCATATCTCGCGAACGAATTGACGAACTCGAGAAATTCCTGTTGCATCGGAAAGTAGAAACTCGCCCCATTACAATGGTGTGTGTACTTTTCCCCTAGGCCATTCCAGTTATTGGTTTCGAGTATCAGACCAGCGAAATTTTTGATGGTTTCTCAACCATTCCTTAACTTCAAACTCCCATATCTCGCGAACGGATTGACGAACTCGAGAAATTCCTGTTTCATCTGAAAGTAGAAACTCGCCCGATTACAACTGTATGTGTATTTTTCCCCTAGGCCATTGTAGTTATTGGTTTCGAGTACCAGACATGCGAAAATTTTGATGGTTCCTCAACCATTCCTTTACTTCAAACTCCCATATCACGCGAACGGATTGACGAACTCGAGAAATTCCTATTGCATCTGAAAGCAGAAACACGCCCGATTACAACGGTATGTGTATTTTTGTCCTAGGCCATAGTAGTTATAGGTTTCGAGTATCAGACCAGCGAAATTTTTGATGGTTTCTCAACCATTCCTTAACTTCAAACTCCCATATCTCGCGAACGGATTGACGAACACGAGAAATTCCTATTGCATTTGAAAGCAGAAACTCGCCCGATTTCAACGGTATGATGTACTTTTCCCCTAGGCATTTGTAGTTATTGGTTTCGGGAATCAGAGATGCGAAAATTTTTATGGTCTCTCAACTATTCCTTGATTTCAAACTCCCATATCTCGCGAACGGATTGACGAACTCGAGAAATTCCTGTTGCATCTGAAAGCAGAGACTCGCCCGTTTACAACGGTATGTGTTTTTTTGCCCTTGGCCATAGTAGTTATTGGTTTCGAGTATCAGACATGCGAAAATTTTGATTGTTTCTCAACCATTCCTTAACTTCAAACTCCCATATCTCGCGAACGGATTGATGAACTCGAGAAATTCCTATTTCATCTGAAAGTAGAAACTCGCCCGATTACAACGGTATGTGTATTTTTCCCCTAGGCCATTGTAGTTATTGTTTTCGAGTATCAGACATGCGAAAATTTTGATGGATTCTCAACCATTCCTTAACTTCAAACTCCCATATCTCGCGAACGAATTGACGAACTCGAGAAATTCCTATTGCATCTGAAAGTAGAAACTCGCCCGATTACAACTGCATGTGTATTTTTCCGCTAGGCCTTTGTAGTTATGGTTTTCGGGAATCAGACTTGCGAAAGTCTTGATGGTTGCTCAACCATTCCTTAACTTCAAACTCCCATATCTCACGAACGAATTGACGAACTCGAGAAATTCCTGTTGCATCTGAAAGTAGAAACACGCCCGATTTCAACGGTATGTGTACTTTTCCCATAGGCCCATCCAGTTATTGGTTTCGAGTATCAAATCAGCGAAAATTTTGGTGGTTTCTCAACCATTCCTTAATTTGAAACTCCCATATCTCGCGAACGGATTGACGAACTCGAGAAATTCCTGTTCCATCTGAAAGTAGAAACTCGCACGATTACAACTGCATGTGTGTTTTTCCCCTAGGCCTTTGTAGTTATTAGTTTCGGGAATCAGACATGCGAAAATTTTGATGATTTCTCAACCATTCCTTAAGTTCAAACTCCCATATCACCCGAACAGATTGACGATCTCGAGAAATTCCTGTTGCATCTGAAAGTAGAAACTCGCCCCATTACAATGGTGTGTGTGCTTTTCCCCTAGGGCATTCCAGTTATTGGTTTCGAGTATCAGACCAGCGAAATTTTTGATGGTTTCTCAACCATTCCTTAACTTCAAACTCCCATATCTCGCGAAAGGATTGACGAACTCGAGAAATTCCTGTTTCATCTGAAAGTAAAAACTCGCCCGATTACAACGGTATGTGTATTTTTCCCCTAGGCCATTGTAGTTATTGGTTTCGAGTATCAGACATGCGAAAATTTTGATGGTTTCTCAACCATTCCTTAAGTTCAAACTCCCATATCACGCGAACAGATTGACGAACTCGAGAAATTCCTGTTGCATCTGAAAGTAGAAACTCGCCCGATTACAATGCTGTGTGTACTTTTCCCCTAGGCCATAGTAGTTACTGGTTTCGAGTATCAGACTTGCGAAAATTTTGATGGATTCTCAACCATTCCTTAACTTCAAACTCCCATATCTCGCGAACGGATTAACGAACTCGAGAAATTCCTGTTGCATCTGAAAGCAGAGACTCGCCCGATTACAACTGTATGTGCATTTTTGCCCTAGGCCATAGTAGCTATTGGTTTCGAGTATCAGACTTGCGAAAATTTTGATGGTTTCTCAAACGATCCTTAACTTCAAACTCCCATACCTCGCGAACGAATTGACGAACTCGAGAAAAACCTATTGCATCTGAAAGTAGAAACTCGCCCGATTACAACTGTATGTGTATTTTTCCCCTAGGCCTTTGTAGTTATGGGTTTCGGGAATCAGACTTGCGAATATTTTGATGGTTGCTCAACCATTCCTTAACTTCAAACTCCCATATCTCACGAACGAATTGACGAACTCGAGAAATTCCTGTTGCATCTGAAAGTAGAAACACGCCCGATTACAGTGGTGCGTGTACTTTTCCCCTAGGCCATTCCAGTTATTGGTTTCGAGTATCAGACCAGCGAAATTTTTGATGGTTTCTCAACCATTCCTTAAATTCAAACTCCCAAATCTCGCGAACGAATTGACGAACTCGAGAAATTCTTGTTGCATCTGAAAGCAGAAACTCGCCCGATTACAGCGGTGTGTGTATTTTTGCTCTAGGCCATAGTAGTTATTGGTTTCGAGTATCAGACTTGCGAAAATTTTGATGGTTTCTCAACCATTCCTTAACTTCAAACTCCCATATCTCGCGAACGGTTTGACGAACTCGAGAAATTTCTATTTCATCTGAAAGTAGAAACTCGCCCGATTACAACCGTATGTGTATTTTTCCCCTAGGCCATTGTAGTTATTGGTTTCGAGTATCAGACATGCGAAAATTTTGATGGTTTCTCAACCATTCCTTAAGTTCAAACTCCCATATCACGCGAACAGATTGACGAACTCGAGAAATTCCTGTTGCATCTGAAAGTAGAAACTCGCCCGATTACAATGCTGTGTGTACTTTTCCCCTAGGCCATAGTAGTTATTGGTTTCGAGTATCAGACTTGCGAAAATTTTGATGGATTCTCAACCATTCCTTAACTTCAAACTCCCATATCTCGCGAACGGATTGACGAACTCGAGAAATTCCTGTTGCATCTGAAAGCAGAGACTCGCCCGATTACAACAGTATGTGCATTTTTGCCCTAGGCCATAGTAGCTATTGGTTTCGAGTATCAGACTTGCGAAAATTTTGATGGTTTCTCAAACGATCCTTAACTTCAAACTCCCATATCTCGCGAACGGATTCACGAACTCGAGAAATTCCTGTTGCATCTGATAGTAGAAACTCGCACGATTACAACTGCATGTGTATTTTTCCCCTAGGCCTTTGTAGTTATTCGTTTCGGGAATCAGACATGCGAAAGTTTTGATGGTTTCTCAACCATTCCTTAAGTTCAAACTCCCATATCACGCGAACAGATTGACGATCTCGAGAAATTCCTGTTGCATCTGAAAGTAGAAACTCGCCCCATTACAATGGTGTGTGTGCTTTTCCCCTAGGGCATTCCAGTTATTGGTTTCGAGTATCAGACCAGCGAAATTTTTGATGGTTTCTCAACCATTCCTTAACTTCAAACTCCATATCTCGCGAACGGACTGACGAACTCGAGAAATTCCTGTTGCATCTGAAAGTAGAAACTCGCCCGATTACAGAGGTGTGTTTATTTTTGCCCTAGGCCATAGTATAATAGTTATTGGTTTCGAGTATCAGGGTTGCGAATATTTAGATGGTTTCTCAACCATTCCTTCACTTCTAACTCCCATATCTGGAGAACGGATTGACGATCTCGAGAAATTCCTGTTTCATCTGAAAGTAGAAACTCCCCCGATTACAACGGTATGTGTATTTTTCCCCTAGGCCGTTGTAGTTATTGGATTCGAGTATCAGACATGCGAAAATTTTGATGGTTTCTCAACCATTCCTTAAGTTCAAACTCCCATATCACGCGAACAGATTGACGATCTCGAGAAATTCCTGTTGCATCTGAAAGTAGAAACTCGCCCGATTACAATGGTGTGTGTACTTTTCCCCTAGGCCATAGTAGTTATTGGTTTCGATTATCAGACTTGCGAAAATTTTGATGGTTTCTCAACCATTCCTTAATTTCAAACTCCCATATCTCGCGAACGAATTGACGAACTCGAGAAATTCCTGTTGCATCTGAAAGTAGAGACTCGCCCCATTACAATGGTGTGTGTACCTTTCCCCTAGGCCATTCCAGTTATTGGTTTCGAGTATCAGACCAGCGAAAATTTTGATGGTTTCTCAACCATTCCTTAACTTCAAACTCCCATATCTCGCGAACGACCTGACGAACTCGAGAAATTCTTTTTGCATCTGAAAGCAGAAACCCGCCCGGTTACAACGGTGTGTGTATTTTTGCCCTATGCCATAGTAGTTATTGGTTTCGAGTATCAGACTTGCGAAAATTTTGATGGTTTCTCAACCATTCCTTAATTTCAAACTCCCATATCTCGCGAACGAATTGACGAACTCGAGAAATTCCTGTTGCATCGGAAAGTAGAAACTCGCCCCATTACAATGGTGTGTGTACTTTTCCCCTAGGCCATTCCAGTTATTGGTTTCGAGTATCAGACCAGCGAAAATTTTGATGGTTTCTCAACCATTCCTTAATTTCAAACTCCCATATCTCGCGAACGAATTGAACTCGAGAAATTCCTGTTGCATCTGAAAGTAGAAACTCGCCCGATTACAGAGGTGTGTTTATTTTTGCCCTAGGCCATAGTAGCTATTGGTTTCGAGTATCAGACTTGCGAAAATTTTGATGGTTTCTCAAACGATCCTTAACTTCAAACTCCCATACCTCGCGAACGAATTGACGAACTCGAGAAAAACCTATTGCATCTGAAAGTAGAAACTCGCCCGATTACAACTGTATGTGTATTTTTCCCCTAGGCCTTTGTAGTTATGGGTTTCGGGAATCAGACTTGCGAATATTTTGATGGTTGCTCAACCATTCCTTAACTTCAAACTCCCATATCTCACGAACGAATTGACGAACTCGAGAAATTCCTGTTGCATCTGAAAGTAGAAACACGCCCGATTACAGTGGTGCGTGTACTTTTCCCCTAGGCCATTCCAGTTATTGGTTTCGAGTATCAGACCAGCGAAATTTTTGATGGTTTCTCAACCATTCCTTAAATTCAAACTCCCAAATCTCGCGAACGAATTGACGAACTCGAGAAATTCTTGTTGCATCTGAAAGCAGAAACTCGCCCGATTACAGCGGTGTGTGTATTTTTGCTCTAGGCCATAGTAGTTATTGGTTTCGAGTATCAGACTTGCGAAAATTTTGATGGTTTCTCAACCATTCCTTAACTTCAAACTCCCATATCTCGCGCACGGTTTGACGAACTCGAGAAATTTCTATTTCATCTGAAAGTAGAAACTCGCCCGATTACAACGGTATGTGTATTTTTCCCCTAGGCCATTGTAGTTATTGGTTTCGAGTATCAGACATGCGAAAATTTTGATGGTTTCTCAAACATTCCTTAAGTTCAAACTCCCATATCACGCGAACAGATTGACGAACTCGAGAAATTCCTGTTGCATCTGAAAGTAGAAACTCGCCCGATTACAATGCTGTGTGTACTTGTCCCCTAGGCCATAGTAGTTATTGGTTTCGAGTATCAGACTTGCGAAAATTTTGATGGATTCTCAACCATTCCTTAACTTCAAACTCCCATATCTCGCGAACGGATTGACGAACTCGAGAAATTCCTGTTGCATCTGAAAGCAGAGACTCGCCCGATTACAACAGTATGTGCATTTTTGCCCTAGGCCATAGTAGCTATTGGTTTCGAGTATCAGACTTGCGAAAATTTTGATGGTTTCTCAAACGATCCTTAACTTCAAACTCCCATATCTCGCGAACGGATTCACGAACTCGAGAAATTCCTGTTGCATCTGATAGTAGAAACTCGCACGATTACAACGGCATGTGTATTTTTCCCCTAGGCCTTTGTAGTTATTCGTTTCGGGAATCAGACATGCGAAAGTTTTGATGGTTTCTCAACCATTCCTTAAGTTCAAACTCCCATATCACGCGAACAGATTGACGATCTCGAGAAATTCCTGTTGCATCTGAAAGTAGAAACTCGCCCGATTACAATGGTGTGTGTGCTTTTCCCCTAGGGCATTCCAGTTATTGGTTTCGAGTATCAGACCAGCGAAATTTTTGATGGTTTCTCAACCATTCCTTAACTTCAAACTCCATATCTCGCGAACGGACTGACGAACTCGAGAAATTCCTGTTGCATCTGAAAGTAGAAACTCGCCCGATTACAGAGGTGTGTTTATTTTTGCCCTAGGCCATAGTATAATAGTTATTGGTTTCGAGTATCAGGGTTGCGAATATTTAGATGGTTTCTCAACCATTCCTTCACTTCTAACTCCCATATCTGGCGAACGGATTGACGATCTCGAGAAATTCCTGTTTCATCTGAAAGTAGAAACTCCCCCGATTACAACGGTATGTGTATTTTTCCCCTAGGCCGTTGTAGTTATTGGATTCGAGTATCAGACATGCGAAAATTTTGATGGTTTCTCAACCATTCCTTAAGTTCAAACTCCCATATCACGCGAACAGATTGACGATCTCGAGAAATTCCTGTTGCATCTGAAAGTAGAAACTCGCCCGATTACAATGGTGTGTGTACTTTTCCCCTAGGCCATAGTAGTTATTGGTTTCGATTATCAGACTTGCGAAAATTTTGATGGTTTCTCAACCATTCCTTAATTTCAAACTCCCATATCTCGCGAACGAATTGACGAACTCGAGAAATTCCTGTTGCATCTGAAAGTAGAGACTCGCCCCATTACAATGGTGTGTGTACCTTTCCCCTAGGCCATTCCAGTTATTGGTTTCGAGTATCAGACCAGCGAAAATTTTGATGGTTTCTCAACTATTCCTTAACTTCAAACTCCCATATCTCGCGAACGACCTGACGAACTCGAGAAATTCTTTTTGCATCTGAAAGCAGAAACCCGCCCGGTTACAACGGTGTGTGTATTTTTGCCCTATGCCATAGTAGTTATTGGTTTCGAGTATCAGACTTGCGAAAATTTTGATGGTTTCTCAACCATTCCTTAATTTCAAACTCCCATATCTCGCGAACGAATTGACGAACTCGAGAAATTCCTGTTGCATCGGAAAGTAGAAACTCGCGCCATTACAATGGTGTGTGTACTTTTCCCCTAGGCCATTCCAGTTATTGGTTTCGAGTATCAGACCAGCGAAAATTTTGATGGTTTCTCAACCATTCCTTAATTTCAAACTCCCATATCTCGCGAACGAATTGACGAACTCGAGAAATTCCTGTTGCATCTGAAAGTAGAAACTCGCCCGATTACAGAGGTGTGTTTATTTTTGCCCTAGGCCATAGTATAATAGTTATTGGTTTCGAGTATCAGGGTTGCGAATATTTAGATGGTTTCTCAACCATTCCTTCACTTCTAACTCCCATATCTGGCGAACGGATTGACGATCTCGAGAAATTCCTGTTTCATCTGAAAGTAGAAACTCCCCCGATTACAACGGTATGTGTATTTTTCCCCTAGGCCGTTGTAGTTATTGGATTCGAGTATCAGACATGCGAAAATTTTGATGGTTTCTCAACCATTCCTTAAGTTCAAACTCCCATATCACGCGAACAGATTGACGATCTCGAGAAATTCCTGTTGCATCTGAAAGTAGAAACTCGCCCGATTACAATGGTGTGTGTACTTTTCCCCTAGGCCATAGTAGTTATTGGTTTCGAGTATCAGACTTGCGAAAATTTTGATGGTTTCTCAACCATTCCTTAATTTCAAACTCCCATATCTCGCGAACGAATTGACGAACTCGAGAAATTCCTGTTGCATCTGAAAGTAGAGACTCGCCCCATTACAATGGTGTGTGTACCTTTCCCCTAGGCCATTCCAGTTATTGGTTTCGAGTATCAGACCAGCGAAAATTTTGATGGTTTCTCAACCATTCCTTAACTTCAAACTCCCATATCTCGCGAACGAACTGACGAACTCGAGAAATTCTTTTTGCATCTGAAAGCAGAAACCCGCCCGGTTACAACGGTGTGTGTATTTTTGCCCTATGCCATAGTAGTTATTGGTTTCGAGTATCAGACTTGCGAAAATTTTGATGGTTTCTCAACCATTCCTTAATTTCAAACTCCCATATCTCGCGAACGAATTGACGAACTCGAGAAATTCCTGTTGCATCGGAAAGTAGAAACACGCCCCATTACAATGGTGTGTGTACTTTTCCCCTAGGCCATTCCAGTTATTGGTTTCGAGTATCAGACCAGCGAAAATTTTGATGGTTTCTCAACCATTCCTTAATTTCAAACTCCCATATCTCGCGAACGAATTGACGAACTCGAGAAATTCCTGTTGCATCTGAAAGTAGAAACTCGCCCCATTACAATGGTGTGTGTACCTTTTCCCTAGGCCATTCCAGTTATTGGTTTCCAGTATCAGACCAGCGAAAATTTTGATGGTTTCTCAACCATTCCTTAACTTCAAACTCCCATATCTCGCGAACGGATTGACGATCTCGAGAAATTCCTGTTGCATCTGAAAGTAGAAACTCGCCCGATTACAATGGTGTGTGTACTTTTCCCCTAGGCCATAATAGTTATTGGTTTCGATTATCAGACTTGCGAAAATTTTGATGGTTTCTCAACCATTCCTTAACTTCGAACTCCCATATCTCGCGAACGGATTCACGAACTCGAGAAATTCCTGTTGCATCTGAAAGTAGAAACTCGCCCCATTACAATGGTGTGTGTACCTTTTCCCTAGGCCATTCCAGTTATCGGTTTCGAGTATCAGACCAGCGAAAATTTTGATGGTTTCTCAACCATTCCTTAACTTCAAACTCCATATCTCGCGAACGAATTGACGAACACCAGAAATTCTTGTTGCATCTGAAAGAAGAAACTCGCCCGATTACAGCGGTGTGTGAATTTTTCCCTTAGGCCATTGTAGTTATTGGTTTCGAGTATCAGACCAGCGAAAATTTTGATGGTTTCTCAACCATTCCTTAACTTCAAACTCCCATATCTCGCGAACGGATTGACGATCTCGAGAAATTCCTGTTGCATCGGAAAGTAGAAACTCGCCCCATTACAATGGTGTGTGTGCTTTTCCCCTAGGGCATTCCAGTTATTGGTTTCGAGTATCAGACCAGCGAAATTTTTGATGGTTTCTCAACCATTCCTTAATTTCAAACTCCCATATCTCGCGAACGAATTGACGAACTCGAGAAATTCCTGTTGCATCGGAAAGTAGAAACTCGCCCCATTACAATGGTGTGTGTACTTTTCCCCTAGGCCATTCCAGTTATTGGTTTCGAGTATCAGACCAGCGAAAATTTTGATGGTTTCTCAACCATTCCTTAATTTCAAACTCCCATATCTCGCGAACGAATTGACGAACTCGAGAAATTCCTGTTGCATCTGAAAGTAGAAACTCGCCCGATTACAGAGGTGTGTTTATTTTTGCCCTAGGCCATAGTATAATAGTTATTGGTTTCGAGTATCAGGGTTGCGAATATTTAGATGGTTTCTCAACCATTCCTTCACTTCTAACTCCCATATCTGGCGAACGGATTTACGATCTCGAGAAATTCCTGTTTCATCTGAAAGTAGAAACTCCCCCGATTACAACGGTATGTGTATTTTTCCCCTAGGCCGTTGTAGTTATTGGATTCGAGTATCAGACATGCGAAAATTTTGATGGTTTCTCAACCATTCCTTAAGTTCAAACTCCCATATCACGCGAACAGATTGACGATCTCGAGAAATTCCTGTTGCATCTGAAAGTAGAAACTCGCCCGATTACAATGGTGTGTGTACTTTTCCCCTAGGCCATAGTAGTTATTGGTTTCGAGTATCAGACTTGCGAAAATTTTGATGGTTTCTCAACCATTCCTTAATTTCAAACTCCCATATCTCGCGAACGAATTGACGAACTCGAGAAATTCCTGTTGCATCTGAAAGTAGAGACTCGCCCCATTACAATGGTGTGTGTACCTTTCCCCTAGGCCATTCCAGTTATTGGTTTCGAGTATCAGACCAGCGAAAATTTTGATGGTTTCTCAACCATTCCTTAACTTCAAACTCCCATATCTCGCGAACGAACTGACGAACTCGAGAAATTCTTTTTGCATCTGAAAGCAGAAACCCGCCCGGTTACAACGGTGTGTGTATTTTTGCCCTATGCCATAGTAGTTATTGGTTTCGAGTATCAGACTTGCGAAAATTTTGATGGTTTCTCAACCATTCCTTAATTTCAAACTCCCATATCTCGCGAACGAATTGACGAACTCGAGAAATTCCTGTTGCATCGGAAAGTAGAAACTCGCCCCATTACAATGGTGTGTGTACTTTTCCCCTAGGCCATTCCAGTTATTGGTTTCGAGTGTCAGACCAGCGAAAATTTTGATGGTTTCTCAACCATTCCTTAATTTCAAACTCCCATATCTCGCGAACGAATTGACGAACTCGAGAAATTCCTGTTGCATCTGAAAGTAGAAACTCGCCCCATTACAATGGTGTGTGTACCTTTTCCCTAGGCCATTCCAGTTATTGGTTTCCAGTATCAGACCAGCGAAAATTTTGATGGTTTCTCAACCATTCCTTAACTTCAAACTCCCATATCTCGCGAACGGATTGACGATCTCGAGAAATTCCTGTTGCATCTGAAAGTAGAAACTCGCCCGATTACAATGGTGTGTGTACTTTTCCCCTAGGCCATAATAGTTATTGGTTTCGATTATCAGACTTGCGAAAATTTTGATGGTTTCTCAACCATTCCTTAACTTCGAACTCCCATATCTCGCGAACGGATTCACGAACTCGAGAAATTCCTGTTGCATCTGAAAGTAGAAACTCGCCCCATTACAATGGTGTGTGTACCTTTTCCCTAGGCCATTCCAGTTATTGGTTTCGAGTATCAGACCAGCGAAAATTTTGATGGTTTCTCAACCATTCCTTAACTTCAAACTCCATATCTCGCGAACGAATTGACGAACACCAGAAATTCTTGTTGCATCTGAAAGAAGAAACTCGCCCGATTACAGCGGTGTGTGAATTTTTCCCCTAGGCCATTCCAGTTATTGGTTTCGAGTATCAGACCAGCGAAATTTTTGATGGTTTCTCAACCATTCCTTAAATTCAAACTCCCATATCTCGCGAACGAATTGACGAACTCATGAAATTCTTGTTGCATCTGAAAGCAGAAACTCGCCCGATTACAGCGGTGTGTGTATTTTTGCTCTAGGCCATAGTAGTTATTGGTTTCGAGTATCAGACTTGCGAAAATTTTGATGGTTTCTCAACCATTCCTTAACTTCAAACTCCCATATCTCGCGAACGAATTGACGAACACCAGAAATTCTTGTTGCATCTGAAAGAAGAAACTCGCCCGATTACAGCGGTGTGTGAATTTTTCCCCTAGGCCATTGTAGTTATTGGTTTCGAGTATCAGACATGCGAAAATTTTGATGGTTCCTGAACCATTCCTTTACTTCAAACCCCCATATCACGCGAACGGATTGACGAAGTCGAGAAATTCCTATTGCATCTGAAAGCAGAAACACGCCCGATTACAACGGTATGTGTATTTTTGTCCTAGGCCATAGTATAATAGTTATTGGTTTCGAGTATCAGGGTTGCGAATATTTAGATGGTTTCTCAACCATTCCTTCACTTCTAACTCCCATATCTGGCGAACGGATTGACGATCTCGAGAAATTCCTGTTTCATCTGAAAGTAGAAACTCCCCCGATTACAACGGTATGTGTATTTTTCCCCTAGGCCGTTGTAGTTATTGGATTCGAGTATCAGACATGCGAAAATTTTGATGGTTTCTCAACCATTCCTTAAGTTCAAACTCCCATATCACGCGAACAGATTGACGATCTCGAGAAATTCCTGTTGCATCTGAAAGTAGAAACTCGCCCGATTACAACGGTGTGTGTATTTTTGCCCTATGCCATAGTAGTTATTGGTTTCGAGTATCAGACTTGCGAAAATTTTGATGGTTTCTCAACCATTCCTTAATTTCAAACTCCCATATCTCGCGAACGAATTGACGAACTCGAGAAATTCCTGTTGCATCGGAAAGTAGAAACTCGCCCCATTACAATGGTGTGTGTACTTTTCCCCTAGGCCATACCAGTTATTGGTTTCGAGTATCAGACCAGCGAAAATTTTGATGGTTTCTCAACCATTCCTTAATTTCAAACTCCCATATCTCGCGAACGAATTGACGAACTCGAGAAATTCCTGTTGCATCTGAAAGTAGAAACTCGCCCCATTACAATGGTGTGTGTACCTTTTCCCTAGGCCATTCCAGTTATTGGTTTCGAGTATCAGACCAGCGAAAATTTTGATGGTTTCTCAACCATTCCTTAACTTCAAACTCCCATATCTCGCGAACGGATTGACGATCTCGAGAAATTCCTGTTGCATCTGAAAGTAGAAACTCGCCCGATTACAATGGTGTGTGTACTTTTCCCCTAGGCCATAATAGTTATTGGTTTCGATTATCAGACTTGCGAAAATTTTGATGGTTTCTCAACCATTCCTTAACTTCGAACTCCCATATCTCGCGAACGGATTCACGAACTCGAGAAATTCCTGTTGCATCTGAAAGTAGAAACTCGCCCCATTACAATGGTGTGTGTACCTTTTCCCTAGGCCATTCCAGTTATTGGTTTCGAGTATCAGACCAGCGAAAATTTTGATGGTTTCTCAACCATTCCTTAACTTCAAACTCCATATCTCGCGAACGAATTGACGAACACCAGAAATTCTTGTTGCATCTGAAAGAAGAAACTCGCCCGATTACAGCGGTGTGTGAATTTTTCCCCTAGGCCATTGTAGTTATTGGTTTCGAGTATCAGACCAGCGAAAATGTTGATGGTTTCTCAACCATTCCTTAACTTCAAACTCCCATATCTCGCGAACGGATTGACGATCTCGAGAAATTCCTGTTGCATCGGAAAGTAGAAACTCGCCCCATTACAATGGTGTGTGTGCTTTTCCCCTAGGGCATTCCAGTTATTGGTTTCGAGTATCAGACCAGCGAAATTTTTGAGGGTTTCTCAACCATTCCTTAATTTCAAACTCCCATATCTCGCGAACGAATTGACGAACTCGAGAAATTCCTGTTGCATCTGAAAGTAGAAACTCGCCCCATTACAATGGTGTGTGTACCTTTTCCCTAGGCCATTCCAGTTATTGGTTTCGAGTATCAGACCAGCGAAAATTTTGATGGTTTCTCAACCATTCCTTAACTTCAAACTCCATATCTCGCGAACGAACTGACGAACTCGAGAAATTCTTGTTGTATCTGAAAGCAGAAACCCGCCCGGTTACAACGGTGTGTGTATTTTTGCCCTATGTCATAGTAGTTATAGGTTTCGGGAATCAGACTTGCGAAAATATTGATGGTTGCTCAACCATTCCTTAACTTCAAACTCCCATATCTCACGAACGAATTGACGAACTCGAGAAATTCCTGTTGCATCTGAAAGTAGAAACACGCCCGATTACAGTGGTGCGTGTACTTTTCCCCTAGGCCATTCCAGTTATTGGTTTCGAGTATTAGACCAGCGAAATTTTTGATGGTTTCTCAACCATTCCTTAAATTCAAACTCCCATATCTCGCGAACGAATTGACGAACTCATGAAATTCTTGTTGCATCTGAAAGCAGAAACTCGCCCGATTACAGCGGTGTGTGTTTTTTTGCTCTAGGCCATAGTAGTTATTGGTTTCGAGTATCAGACTTGCGAAAATTTTGATGGTTTCTCAACCATTCCTTAACTTCAAACTCCCATATCTCGCGAACGAATTGACGAACACCAGAAATTCTTGTTGCATCTGAAAGAAGAAACTCGCCCGATTACAGCGGTGTGTGAATTTTTCCCCTAGGCCACTGTAGTTATTGGTTTCGAGTATCAGACATGCGAAAATTTTGATGGTTCCTCAACCATTCCTTTACTTCAAACTCCCATATCACGCGAACGGATTGACGAACTCGAGAAATTCCTATTGCGTCTGAAAGCAGAAACACGCCCGATTACAACGGTATGTGTATTTTTGTCCTAGGCCATAGTATAATAGTTATTGGTTTCGATTATCAGGGTTGCGAATATTTAGATGGTTTCTCAACCATTCCTTCACTTCTAACTCCCATATCTGGCGAACGGATTTACGATCTCGAGAAATTCCTGTTTCATCTGAAAGTAGAAACTCCCCCGATTACAACGGTATGTGTATTTTTCCCCTAGGCCGTTGTAGTTATTGGATTCGAGTATCAGACATGCGAAAATTTTGATGGTTTCTCAACCATTCCTTAAGTTCAAACTCCCATATCACGCGAACAGATTGACGATCTCGAGAAATTCCTGTTGCATCTGAAAGTAGAAACTCGCCCGATTACAATGGTGTGTGTACTTTTCCCCTAGGCCATAGTAGTTATTGGTTTCGAGTATCAGACTTGCGAAAATTTTGATGGTTTCTCAACCATTCCTTAATTTCAAACTCCCATATCTCGCGAACGAATTGACGAACTCGAGAAATTCCTGTTGCATCTGAAAGTAGAGACTCGCCCCATTACAATGGTGTGTGTACCTTTCCCCTAGGCCATTCCAGTTATTGGTTTCGAGTATCAGACCAGCGAAAATTTTGATGGTTTCTCAACCATTCCTTAACTTCAAACTCCCATATCTCGCGAACGAACTGACGAACTCGAGAAATTCTTTTTGCATCTGAAAGCAGAAACCCGCCCGGTTACAACGGTGTGTGTATTTTTGCCCTATGCCATAGTAGTTATTGGTTTCGAGTATCAGACTTGCGAAAATTTTGATGGTTTCTCAACCATTCCTTAATTTCAAACTCCCATATCTCGCGAACGAATTGACGAACTCGAGAAATTCCTGTTGCATCGGAAAGTAGAAACTCGCCCCATTACAATGGTGTGTGTACTTTTCCCCTAGGCCATTCCAGTTATTGGTTTCGAGTATCAGACCAGCGAAAATTTTGATGGTTTCTCAACCATTCCTTAATTTCAAACTCCCATATCTCGCGAACGAATTGACGAACTCGAGAAATTCCTGTTGCATCTGAAAGTAGAAACTCGCCCGATTACAGAGGTGTGTTTATTTTTGCCCTAGGCCATAGTATAATAGTTATTGGTTTCGAGTATCAGGGTTGCGAATATTTAGATGGTTTCTCAACCATTCCTTCACTTCTAACTCCCATATCTGGCGAACGGATTGACGATCTCGAGAAATTCCTGTTTCATCTGAAAGTAGAAACTCCCCCGATTACAACGGTATGTGTATTTTTCCCCTAGGCCGTTGTAGTTATTGGATTCGAGTATCAGACATGCGAAAATTTTGATGGTTTCTCAACCATTCCTTAAGTTCAAACTCCCATATCACGCGAACAGATTGACGATCTCGAGAAATTCCTGTTGCATCTGAAAGTAGAAACTCGCCCGATTACAATGGTGTGTGTACTTTTCCCCTAGGCCATAGTAGTTATTGGTTTCGAGTATCAGACTTGCGAAAATTTTGATGGTTTCTCAACCATTCCTTAATTTCAAACTCCCATATCTCGCGAACGAATTGACGAACTCGAGAAATTCCTGTTGCATCTGAAAGTAGAGACTCGCCCCATTACAATGGTGTGTGTACCTTTCCCCTAGGCCATTCCAGTTATTGGTTTCGAGTATCAGACCAGCGAAAATTTTGATGGTTTCTCAACCATTCCTTAACTTCAAACTCCCATATCTCGCGAACGAACTGACGAACTCGAGAAATTCTTTTTGCATCTGAAAGCAGAAACCCGCCCGGTTACAACGGTGTGTGTATTTTTGCCCTATGCCATAGTAGTTATTGGTTTCGAGTATCAGACTTGCGAAAATTTTGATGGTTTCTCAACCATTCCTTAATTTCAAACTCCCATATCTCGCGAACGAATTGACGAACTCGAGAAATTCCTGTTGCATCGGAAAGTAGAAACTCGCCCCATTACAATGGTGTGTGTACCTTTTCCCTAGGCCATTCCAGTTATCGGTTTCGAGTATCAGACCAGCGAAAATTTTGATGGTTTCTCAACCATTCCTTAACTTCAAACTCCATATCTCGCGAACGAATTGACGAACACCAGAAATTCTTGTTGCATCTGAAAGAAGAAACTCGCCCGATTACAGCGGTGTGTGAATTTTTCCCTTAGGCCATTGTAGTTATTGGTTTCGAGTATCAGACCAGCGAAAATTTTGATGGTTTCTCAACCATTCCTTAACTTCAAACTCCCATATCTCGCGAACGGATTGACGATCTCGAGAAATTCCTGTTGCATCGGAAAGTAGAAACTCGCCCCATTACAATGGTGTGTGTGCTTTTCCCCTAGGACATTCCAGTTATTGGTTTCGAGTATCAGACCAGCGAAATTTTTGATGGTTTCTCAACCATTCCTTAATTTCAAACTCCCATATCTCGCGAACGAATTGACGAACTCGAGAAATTCCTGTTGCATCGGAAAGTAGAAACTCGCCCCATTACAATGGTGTGTGTACTTTTCCCCTAGGCCATTCCAGTTATTGGTTTCGAGTATCAGACCAGCGAAAATTTTGATGGTTTCTCAACCATTCCTTAATTTCAAACTCCCATATCTCGCGAACGAATTGACGAACTCGAGAAATTCCTGTTGCATCTGAAAGTAGAAACTCGCCCGATTACAGAGGTGTGTTTATTTTTGCCCTAGGCCATAGTATAATAGTTATTGGTTTCGAGTATCAGGGTTGCGAATATTTAGATGGTTTCTCAACCATTCCTTCACTTCTAACTCCCATATCTGGCGAACGGATTTACGATCTCGAGAAATTCCTGTTTCATCTGAAAGTAGAAACTCCCCCGATTACAACGGTATGTGTATTTTTCCCCTAGGCCGTTGTAGTTATTGGATTCGAGTATCAGACATGCGAAAATTTTGATGGTTTCTCAACCATTCCTTAAGTTCAAACTCCCATATCACGCGAACAGATTGACGATCTCGAGAAATTCCTGTTGCATCTGAAAGTAGAAACTCGCCCGATTACAATGGTGTGTGTACTTTTCCCCTAGGCCATAGTAGTTATTGGTTTCGAGTATCAGACTTGCGAAAATTTTGATGGTTTCTCAGCCATTCCTTAATTTCAAACTCCCATATCTCGCGAACGAATTGACGAACTCGAGAAATTCCTGTTGCATCTGAAAGTAGAGACTCGCCCCATTACAATGGTGTGTGTACCTTTCCCCTAGGCCATTCCAGTTATTGGTTTCGAGTATCAGACCAGCGAAAATTTTGATGGTTTCTCAACCATTCCTTAACTTCAAACTCCCATATCTCGCGAACGAACTGACGAACTCGAGAAATTCTTTTTGCATCTGAAAGCAGAAACCCGCCCGGTTACAACGGTGTGTGTATTTTTGCCCTATGCCATAGTAGTTATTGGTTTCGAGTATCAGACTTGCGAAAATTTTGATGGTTTCTCAACCATTCCTTAATTTCAAACTCCCATATCTCGCGAACGAATTGACGAACTCGAGAAATTCCTGTTGCATCGGAAAGTAGAAACTCGCCCCATTACAATGGTGTGTGTACTTTTCCCCTAGGCCATTCCAGTTATTGGTTTCGAGTGTCAGACCAGCGAAAATTTTGATGGTTTCTCAACCATTCCTTAATTTCAAACTCCCATATCTCGCGAACGAATTGACGAACTCGAGAAATTCCTGTTGCATCTGAAAGTAGAAACTCGCCCCATTACAATGGTGTGTGTACCTTTTCCCTAGGCCATTCCAGTTATTGGTTTCCAGTATCAGACCAGTGAAAATTTTGATGGTTTCTCAACCATTCCTTAACTTCAAACTCCCATATCTCGCGAACGGATTGACGATCTCGAGAAATTCCTGTTGCATCTGAAAGTAGAAACTCGCCCGATTACAATGGTGTGTGTACTTTTCCCCTAGGCCATAATAGTTATTGGTTTCGATTATCAGACTTGCGAAAATTTTGATGGTTTCTCAACCATTCCTTAACTTCGAACTCCCATATCTCGCGAACGGATTCACGAACTCGAGAAATTCCTGTTGCATCTGAAAGTAGAAACTCGCCCCATTACAATGGTGTGTGTACCTTTTCCCTAGGCCATTCCAGTTATCGGTTTCGAGTATCAGACCAGCGAAAATTTTGATGGTTTCTCAACCATTCCTTAACTTCAAACTCCATATCTCGCGAACGAATTGACGAACACCAGAAATTCTTGTTGCATCTGAAAGAAGAAACTCGCCCGATTACAGCGGTGTGTGAATTTTTCCCCTAGGCCATTGTAGTTATTGGTTTCGAGTATCAGACCAGCGAAAATTTTGATGGTTTCTCAACCATTCCTTAACTTCAAACTCCCATATCTCGCGAACGGATTGACGATCTCGAGAAATTCCTGTTGCATCGGAAAGTAGAAACTCGCCCCATTACAATGGTGTGTGTGCTTTTCCCCTAGGGCATTCCAGTTATTGGTTTCGAGTATCAGACCAGCGAAATTTTTGATGGTTTCTCAACCATTCCTTAATTTCAAACTCCCATATCTCGCGAACGAATTGACGAACTCGAGAAATTCCTGTTGCATCTGAAAGTAGAAACTCGCCCCATTACAATGGTGTGTGTACCTTTTCCCTAGGCCATTCCAGTTATTGGTTTCGAGTATCAGACCAGCGAAAATTTTGATGGTTTCTCAACCATTCCTTAACTTCAAACTCCATATCTCGCGAACGAACTGACGAACTCGAGAAATTCTTGTTGCATCTGAAAGCAGAAACCCGCCCGGTTACAACGGTGTGTGTATTTTTGCCCTATGTCATAGTAGTTATAGGTTTCGGGAATCAGACTTGCGAAAATATTGATGGTTGCTCAACCATTCCTTAACTTCAAACTCCCATATCTCACGAACGAATTGACGAACTCGAGAAATTCCTGTTGCATCTGAAAGTAGAAACACGCCCGATTACAGTGGTGCGTGTACTTTTCCCCTAGGCCATTCCAGTTATTGGTTTCGAGTATCAGACCAGCGAAATTTTTGATGGTTTCTCAACCATTCCTTAAATTCAAACTCCCATATCTCGCGAACGAATTGACGAACTCATGAAATTCTTGTTGCATCTGAAAGCAGAAACTCGCCCGATTACAGCGGTGTGTGTATTTTTGCTCTAGGCCATAGTAGTTATTGGTTTCGAGTATCAGACTTGCGAAAATTTTGATGGTTTCTCAACCATTCCTTAACTTCAAACTCCCATATCTCGCGAACGAATTGACGAACACCAGAAATTCTTGTTGCATCTGAAAGAAGAAACTCGCCCGATTACAGCGGTTTGTGAATTTTTCCCCTAGGCCATTGTAGTTATTGGTTTCGAGTATCAGACATGCGAAAATTTTGATGGTTCCTGAACCATTCCTTTACTTCAAACCCCCATATCACGCGAACGGATTGACGAACTCGAGAAATTCCTATTGCATCTGAAAGCAGAAACACGCCCGATTACAACGGTATGTGTATTTTTGTCCTAGGCCATAGTATAATAGTTATTGGTTTCGAGTATCAGGGTTGCGAATATTTAGATGGTTTCTCAACCATTCCTTCACTTCTAACTCCCATATCTGGCGAACGGATTGACGATCTCGAGAAATTCCTGTTTCATCTGAAAGTAGAAACTCCCCCGATTACAACGGTATGTGTATTTTTCCCCTAGGCCGTTGTAGTTATTGGATTCGAGTATCAGACATGCGAAAATTTTGATGGTTTCTCAACCATTCCTTAAGTTCAAACTCCCATATCACGCGAACAGATTGACGATCTCGAGAAATTCCTGTTGCATCTGAAAGTAGAAACTCGCCCGATTACAACGGTGTGTGTATTTTTGCCCTATGCCATAGTAGTTATTGGTTTCGAGTATCAGACTTGCGAAAATTTTGATGGTTTCTCAACCATTCCTTAATTTCAAACTCCCATATCTCGCGAACGAATTGACGAACTCGAGAAATTCCTGTTGCATCGGAAAGTAGAAACTCGCCCCATTACAATGGTGTGTGTACTTTTCCCCTAGGCCATACCAGTTATTGGTTTCGAGTATCAGACCAGCGAAAATTTTGATGGTTTCTCAACCATTCCTTAATTTCAAACTCCCATATCTCGCGAACGAATTGACGAACTCGAGAAATTCCTGTTGCATCTGAAAGTAGAAACTCGCCCCATTACAATGGTGTGTGTACCTTTTCCCTAGGCCATTCCAGTTATTGGTTTCGAGTATCAGACCAGCGAAAATTTTGATGGTTTCTCAACCATTCCTTAACTTCAAACTCCCATATCTCGCGAACGGATTGACGATCTCGAGAAATTCCTGTTGCATCTGAAAGTAGAAACTCGCCCGATTACAATGGTGTGTGTACTTTTCCCCTAGGCCATAATAGTTATTGGTTTCGATTATCAGACTTGCGAAAATTTTGATGGTTTCTCAACCATTCCTTAACTTCGAACTCCCATATCTCGCGAACGGATTCACGAACTCGAGAAATTCCTGTTGCATCTGAAAGTAGAAACTCGCCCCATTACAATGGTGTGTGTACCTTTTCCCTAGGCCATTCCAGTTATTGGTTTCGAGTATCAGACCAGCGAAAATTTTGATGGTTTCTCAACCATTCCTTAACTTCAAACTCCATATCTCGCGAACGAATTGACGAACACCAGAAATTCTTGTTGCATCTGAAAGAAGAAACTCGCCCGATTACAGCGGTGTGTGAATTTTTCCCCTAGGCCATTCCAGTTATTGGTTTCGAGTATCAGACCAGCGAAATTTTTGATGGTTTCTCAACCATTCCTTAAATTCAAACTCCCATATCTCGCGAACGAATTGACGAACTCATGAAATTCTTGTTGCATCTGAAAGCAGAAACTCGCCCGATTACAGCGGTGTGTGTATTTTTGCTCTAGGCCATAGTAGTTATTGGTTTCGAGTATCAGACTTGCGAAAATTTTGATGGTTTCTCAACCATTCCTTAACTTCAAACTCCCATATCTCGCGAACGAATTGACGAACACCAGAAATTCTTGTTGCATCTGAAAGAAGAAACTCGCCCGATTACAGCGGTGTGTGAATTTTTCCCCTAGGCCATTGTAGTTATTGGTTTCGAGTATCAGACATGCGAAAATTTTGATGGTTCCTGAACCATTCCTTTACTTCAAACCCCCATATCACGCGAACGGATTGACGAACTCGAGAAATTCCTATTGCATCTGAAAGCAGAAACACGCCCGATTACAACGGTATGTGTATTTTTGTCCTAGGCCATAGTATAATAGTTATTGGTTTCGAGTATCAGGGTTGCGAATATTTAGATGGTTTCTCAACCATTCCTTCACTTCTAACTCCCATATCTGGCGAACGGATTGACGATCTCGAGAAATTCCTGTTTCATCTGAAAGTAGAAACTCCCCCGATTACAACGGTATGTGTATTTTTCCCCTAGGCCGTTGTAGTTATTGGATTCGAGTATCAGACATGCGAAAATTTTGATGGTTTCTCAACCATTCCTTAAGTTCAAACTCCCATATCACGCGAACAGATTGACGATCTCGAGAAATTCCTGTTGCATCTGAAAGTAGAAACTCGCCCGATTACAACGGTGTGTGTATTTTTGCCCTATGCCATAGTAGTTATTGGTTTCGAGTATCAGACTTGCGAAAATTTTGATGGTTTCTCAACCATTCCTTAATTTCAAACTCCCATATCTCGCGAACGAATTGACGAACTCGAGAAATTCCTGTTGCATCGGAAAGTAGAAACTCGCCCCATTACAATGGTGTGTGTACTTTTCCCCTAGGCCATACCAGTTATTGGTTTCGAGTATCAGACCAGCGAAAATTTTGATGGTTTCTCAACCATTCCTTAATTTCAAACTCCCATATCTCGCGAACGAATTGACGAACTCGAGAAATTCCTGTTGCATCTGAAAGTAGAAACTCGCCCCATTACAATGGTGTGTGTACCTTTTCCCTAGGCCATTCCAGTTATTGGTTTCGAGTATCAGACCAGCGAAAATTTTGATGGTTTCTCAACCATTCCTTAACTTCAAACTCCCATATCTCGCGAACGGATTGACGATCTCGAGAAATTCCTGTTGCATCTGAAAGTAGAAACTCGCCCGATTACAATGGTGTGTGTACTTTTCCCCTAGGCCATAATAGTTATTGGTTTCGATTATCAGACTTGCGAAAATTTTGATGGTTTCTCAACCATTCCTTAACTTCGAACTCCCATATCTCGCGAACGGATTCACGAACTCGAGAAATTCCTGTTGCATCTGAAAGTAGAAACTCGCCCCATTACAATGGTGTGTGTACCTTTTCCCTAGGCCATTCCAGTTATTGGTTTCGAGTATCAGACCAGCGAAAATTTTGATGGTTTCTCAACCATTCCTTAACTTCAAACTCCATATCTCGCGAACGAATTGACGAACACCAGAAATTCTTGTTGCATCTGAAAGAAGAAACTCGCCCGATTACAGCGGTGTGTGAATTTTTCCCCTAGGCCATTGTAGTTATTGGTTTCGAGTATCAGACCAGCGAAAATGTTGATGGTTTTCAACCATTCCTTAACTTCAAACTCCCATATCTCGCGAACGGATTGACGATCTCGAGAAATTCCTGTTGCATCGGAAAGTAGAAACTCGCCCCATTACAATGGTGTGTGTGCTTTTCCCCTAGGGCATTCCAGTTATTGGTTTCGAGTATCAGACCAGCGAAATTTTTGAGGGTTTCTCAACCATTCCTTAATTTCAAACTCCCATATCTCGCGAACGAATTGACGAACTCGAGAAATTCCTGTTGCATCTGAAAGTAGAAACTCGCCCCATTACAATGGTGTGTGTACCTTTTCCCTAGGCCATTCCAGTTATTGGTTTCGAGTATCAGACCAGCGAAAATTTTGATGGTTTCTCAACCATTCCTTAACTTCAAACTCCATATCTCGCGAACGAACTGACGAACTCGAGAAATTCTTGTTGTATCTGAAAGCAGAAACCCGCCCGGTTACAACGGTGTGTGTATTTTTGCCCTATGTCATAGTAGTTATAGGTTTCGGGAATCAGACTTGCGAAAATATTGATGGTTGCTCAACCATTCCTTAACTTCAAACTCCCATATCTCACGAACGAATTGACGAACTCGAGAAATTCCTGTTGCATCTGAAAGTAGAAACACGCCCGATTACAGTGGTGCGTGTACTTTTCCCCTAGGCCATTCCAGTTATTGGTTTCGAGTATCAGACCAGCGAAATTTTTGATGGTTTCTCAACCATTCCTTAAATTCAAACTCCCATATCTCGCGAACGAATTGACGAACTCATGAAATTCTTGTTGCATCTGAAAGCAGAAACTCGCCCGATTACAGCGGTGTGTGTTTTTTTGCTCTAGGCCATAGTAGTTATTGGTTTCGAGTATCAGACTTGCGAAAATTTTGATGGTTTCTCAACCATTCCTTAACTTCAAACTCCCATATCTCGCGAACGAATTGACGAACACCAGAAATTCTTGTTGCATCTGAAAGAAGAAACTCGCCCGATTACAGCGGTGTGTGAATTTTTCCCCTAGGCCACTGTAGTTATTGGTTTCGAGTATCAGACATGCGAAAATTTTGATGGTTCCTCAACCATTCCTTTACTTCAAACTCCCATATCACGCGAACGGATTGACGAACTCGAGAAATTCCTATTGCGTCTGAAAGCAGAAACACGCCCGATTACAACGGTATGTGTATTTTTGTCCTAGGCCATAGTATAATAGTTATTGGTTTCGATTATCAGGGTTGCGAATATTTAGATGGTTTCTCAACCATTCCTTCACTTCTAACTCCCATATCTGGCGAACGGATTGACGATCTCGAGAAATTCCTGTTTCATCTGAAAGTAGAAACTCCCCCGATTACAACGGTATGTGTATTTTTCCCCTAGGCCGTTGTAGTTATTGGATTCGAGTATCAGACATGCGAAAATTTTGATTGTTTCTCAACCATTCCTTAAGTTCAAACTCCCATATCACGCGAACAGATTGACGATCTCGAGAAATTCCTGTTGCATCTGAAAGTAGAAACTCGCCCGATTACAATGGTGTGTGTACTTTTCCCCTAGGCCATAGTAGTTATTGGTTTCGAGTATCAGACCAGCGAAAATTTTGATGGTTTCTCAACCATTCCTTAACTTCAAACTCCCATATCTCGCGAACGAACTGACGAACTCGAGAAATTCTTGTTGCATCTGAAAGCAGAAACCCGCCCGGTTACAACGGTGTGTGTATTTTTGCCCTATGCCATAGTAGTTATTGGTTTCGAGTATCAGACTTGCGAAAATTTTGATGGTTTCTCAACCATTCCTTAATTTCAAACTCCCATATCTCGCGAACGAATTGACGAACTCGAGAAATTCCTGTTGCATCGGAAAGTAGAAACTCCCCCGATTACAACGGTATGTGTATTTTTCCCCTAGGCCGTTGTAGTTATTGGATTCGAGTATCAGACATGCGAAAATTTTGATTGTTTCTCAACCATTCCTTAAGTTCAAACTCCCATATCACGCGAACAGATTGACGATCTCGAGAAATTCCTGTTGCATCTGAAAGTAGAAACTCGCCCGATTACAATGGTGTGTGTACTTTTCCCCTAGGCCATAGTAGTTATTGGTTTCGAGTATCAGACCAGCGAAAATTTTGATGGTTTCTCAACCATTCCTTAACTTCAAACTCCCATATCTCGCGAACGAACTGACGAACTCGAGAAATTCTTGTTGCATCTGAAAGCAGAAACCCGCCCGGTTACAACGGTGTGTGTATTTTTGCCCTATGCCATAGTAGTTATTGGTTTCGAGTATCAGATTTGCGAAAATTTTGATGGTTTCTCAACCATTCCTTAATTTCAAACTCCCATATCTCGCGAACGAATTGACGAACTCGAGAAATTCCTGTTGCATCGGAAAGTAGAAACTCGCCCCATTACAATGTTGTGTGTACTTTTCCCCTAGGCCATTCCAGTTATTGGTTTCGAGTATCAGACCAGCGAAAATTTTGATGGTTTCTCAACCATTCCTTAATTTCAAACTCCCATATCTCGCGAACGAATTGACGAACTCGAGAAATTCTTGTTGCATCTGAAAGTAGGAACTCGCCCGATTACAATGGTGTGTGTACTTTTCCCCTAGGCCATAATAGTTATTGGTTTCGATTATCAGACTTGCGAAAATTTTGATGGTTTCTCAACCATTCCTTAACTTCGAACTCCCATATCTCGCGAACGGATTCACGAACTCGAGAAATACCTGTTGCATCTGAAAGTAGAAACTCGCCCCATTACAATGGTGTGTGTACCTTTTCCCTAGGCCATTCCAGTTATTGGTTTCGAGTATCAGACCAGCGAAAATTTTGATGGTTTCTCAACCATTCCTTAACTTCAAACTCCATATATCGCGAACGAATTGACGAACACCAGAAATTCTTGTTGCATCTGAAAGAAGAAACTCGCCCGATTACAGCGGTGTGTGAATTTTTCCCCTAGGCCATTGTAGTTATTGGTTTCGAGTATCAGACCAGCGAAAATTTTGATGGTTTCTCAACCATTCCTTAACTTCAAACTCCCATATCTCGCGAACGGATTGACGATCTCGAGAAATTCCTGTTGCATCGGAAAGTAGAAACTCGCCCCATTACAATGGTGTGTGTGCTTTTCCCCTAGGGCATTCCAGTTATTGGTTTCGAGTATCAGACCAGCGAAATTTTTGATGGTTTCTCAACCATTCCTTAATTTCAAACTCCCATATCTCGCGAACGAATTGACGAACTCGAGAAATTCCTGTTGCATCTGAAAGTAGAAACTCGCCCCATTACAATGGTGTGTGTACCTTTTCCCTAGGCCATTCCAGTTATTGGTTTCGAGTATCAGACCAGCGAAAATTTTGATGGTTTCTCAACCATTCCTTAACTTCAAACTCCATATCTCGCGAACGAACTGACGAACTCGAGAAATTCTTGTTGCATCTGAAAGCAGAAACCCGCCCGGTTACAACGGTGTGTGTATTTTTGCCCTATGTCATAGTAGTTATAGGTTTCGAGAATCAGACTTGCGAAAATATTGATGGTTGCTCAACCATTCCTTAACTTCAAACTCCCATATCTCACGAACGAATTGACGAACTCGAGAAATTCCCGTTGCATCTGAAAGTAGAAACACGCCCGATTACAGTGGTGCGTGTACTTTTCCCCTAGGCCATTCCAGTTATTGGTTTCGAGTATCAGACCAGCGAAATTTTTGATGGTTTCTCAACCATTCCTTAAATTCAAACTCCCATATCTCGCGAACGAATTGACGAACTCGAGAAATTCTTGTTGCATCTGAAAGCAGAAACTCGCCCGATTACAGCGGTGTGTGTATTTTTGCTCTAGGCCATAGTAGTTATTGGTTTCGAGTATCAGACTTGCGAAAATTTTGATGGTTTCTCAACCATTCCTTAACTTCAAACTCCCATATCTCGCGAACGAATTGACGAACACCAGAAATTCTTGTTGCATCTGAAAGAAGAAACTCGCCCGATTACAGCGGTGTGTGAATTTTTCCCCTAGGCCATTGTAGTTATTGGTTCCGAGTATCAGACATGCGAAAATTTTGATGGTTCCTCAACCATTCCTTTACTTCAAACTCCCATATCACGCGAACGGATTGACGAACTCGAGAAATTCCTATTGCATCTGAAAGCAGAAACACGCCCGATTACAACGGTATGTGTATTTTTGTCCTAGGCCATAGTAGTTATAGGTTTCGAGTATCAGACCAGCGAAATTTTTGATGGTTTCTCAACCATTCCTTACCTTCAAACTCCCATATCTCGCGAACGGATTGACGAACACGAGAAATTCCTATTGCATTTGAAAGCAGAAACTCGCCCGATTTCAACGGTATGATGTACTTTTCCCCTGGGCCTTTGTAGTTATTGGTTTCGGGAATCAGAGATGCGAAAATTTTGATGGTTTCTCAACCATTCCTTGATTTCAAACTCCCATATCTCGCGAACGGATTGACGAACTCGAGAAATTCCTATTTCATCTGAAAGTAGAAACTCGCCCGATTACAACGGTATGTGTATTTTTCCCCTAGGCCATTGTAGTTATTGGTTTCGACTATCAGACATGCGAAAGTTTTGATGGTTTCTCAACCATTCCTTAAGTTCAAACTCCCATATCACGCGAACAGATTGACGAACTCGAGAAATTCCTGTTGCATCTGAAAGTAGAAACTCGCCCGATTACAATGGTGTGTGTGCTTTTCCCCTAGGCCATAGTAGTTATTGGTTTCGAGTATCAGACTTGCGAAAATTTTGATGGATTCTCAACCATTCCTTAACTTCAAACTCCCATATCTCGCGAACGGATTGACGAACTCGAGAAATTCCTGTTGCATCTGAAAGCAGAGACTCGCCCGATTACAACAGTATGTGCATTTTAGCCCTAGGCCATAGTAGCTATTGGTATCGAGTATCAGACTTGCGAAAATTTTGATGGTTGCTCAACCATTCCTTAACTTCAAACTCCCATATCTCACGAACGAATTGACGAACACCAGAAATTCTTGTTGCATCTGAAAGAAGAAACTCCCCCGATTACAGCGGTATGTGTATTTCTCCCCTAGGCCATTGTAGTTATTGGTTTCGAGTATCAGACATGCGAAAATTTTGACGGTTTCTCAACCATTCCTTAAGCTCAAACTCCCATATCACGCGAACAGATTGACGAACTCGAGAAATTCCTGTTGCATCTGAAAGTAGAAACTCGCCCGATTACAATGGTGTGTGTACTTTTCCCCTAGGCCATAGTAGTTATTGGTTTCGAGTATCAGACTTGCGAAAATTTTGATGGATTCTCAACCATTCCTTAACTTCAAACTCCATATCTCGCGAACGGATTGACGAACTCGAGAAATTCCTATTGCATCTGAAAGCAGAAACTCGCCCGATTACAATGGTGTGTGTACTTTTCCCCTAGGCCATTCCAGTTATTGGTTTCGAGTATCAGACTTGCGAAAATTTTGATGGTTTCTCCACCATTCCTTAACTTGAAACTCCCGTATCTCGCGAACGGATTGACGAACTCGAGAAATTCCTGTTGCATCTAAAAGTAGAAACTCGTCCGATTACAATGGTGTCTGTACTTTTCCCCTAGGCCATTCCAGTCATTCGTTTCTAGCACCAGACTTGCGAAAATTTTTATGGTTTCTCAACCATTCCTTAACTTCAAACTCCCATATCTCGCGAACGGATTGACGAACTCGAGAAATTCCTGTTGCATCTGAAAGTAGAAACTCGCCCGATTACAATGGTGTGTGTACTTTTCCCCTAGGCCGTTGTAGTTATTAGTTTCGAGTATCAGACTTGCGAAAATTTTGATGGTTTCTCAACCATTCCTTAACTTTAAACTCCCATATCTCGCGAACGGATAGACGAAATCGAGAAATTCCTGTTGTATCAGAAGTAGAAACTCGCCCGATTACAACGGTATCTGTATTTTTGCCCCACGCCATAGTAGTTATTGGTTTCGAGTATTAGACTTGCGAAATGTTGATGGTTTCTCAACCATTCCTTAACTTCAAACTCCCATATCTCGCAGACGGATTGACGAACTCGAGAAATTCCTGTTGCATCTGAAAGTAGAAACTCGCCCGATTACAATGTTATGTGTGCTTTTCCCCTAGGCCATTCCAGTTATTGGTTTCGAGTATCAGACTTGCGAAAATTTTGATGGTTTCTCCACCATTCCTTAACTTGAAACTCCCATATCTTGCGAACGGATTGATGAACTCGAGAAATTCCTGTTGCATCTGAAAGTAGAAACTCGCCCGATTACAATGGTGTCTGTACTTTTCCACTAGGCCATTCCAGTCACTCGTTTCTAGCATCAGACTTGCGAAAATTTTTATGGTTTCTCAACCACTCCTTAACTTCAAACTCCCATATCTTGCGAACGGATTGACGAACTCGAGAAATTCCTGTTGCATCTGAAAGTAGAAACTCGCCCGATTACAATGGTGTGTGTACTTTTCCCCTAGGCCATTCCGGTTATTTGTTTCTAGTATCAGACTTGCGAAAATTTTTATGGTTTCTCAACCACTCCTTAACTTCAAACTCCCATATCTTGCGAACGGATTGACGAACTCGAGAAATTCCTGTTGCATCTGAAAGTAGAAAGTCGCCCGATTACAATGGTGTGTGTACTTTTCCCCTAGGCCATTCCGGTTATTTGTTTCTAGTATCAGACTTGCGAAAATTTTGATGGTTTCTCAACCAATCCTTAATTTCGGACTCTCATATCTCGCGAACGGATTGACGAATTCGAGAAATTCCTGTTGCATCTGAAAACAGAAACTCGCACGATTACAATGGTGTGTGTATTTTTCCGCTAGGCCAATGTAGTTATTTGTTTCGAGTATCAGACTTGCGAAAATTTTGATGGTTTCTCAATCATGCCATAACTTCAAACTCCCATATCTCGCGAACGGATTGACGAACTCGAGAAATTCCTGTTGCATCTGAATGTAGAAACTCGCCCGATTACAACCGTATTTGTATTTTTCACCTAGGCCATTGTAGTTAGTGGTTTCGAGTATCAGACTTGCGAAAATTTTGATGGTTTCTCAACCATTCCTTAACTTCAGACTCCCATATCTCGCGAACGGATTGACGAACTCGAGAAATTGCTGTTGCATCAGAAAGCAGAAACTCGCACGATTACAATGGTGTGTGTATTTTTCCATTAGGCAAATGTAGTTATTTGTTTCGAGTATCAGACTTGCGAAAATTTTGATGGTTTCTCAATCATGCCATAACATCAAACTCCCATATCTCGCGAACGGATTGACGAACTCGAGAAATTCCTGTAGCATCTGAAAGCAGAAACTCGCCCCATTACAATGGTGTCTGTACTTTCCGCCTAGGCCATTCCAGTCATTCGTTTCTAGCATCAGACTTGCGAAAATTTTGATGGTTTCTCAATCATTCCTTAAATTCAAACTCCCATATCTCGCGAACGGATTGTCGAACTCGAGAAATTCCTTCTGCATCTGAAAGTAGAAACTCGCCCGATTACGTTGGTGTGTGTACTTTTCCCCTAGGCCATTGTAGTTATTGGTTTCGAGTGTCAGACTTGCGAAAATTTTGATGGTTTCTCAACCATTCCTTAACTTCAAAGTCCCATATCTCGCGAACGGATAGACGAAATCGAGAAATTCCTGTTGTATCTGAAGTAGAAACTCGCCCGATTACAGCGGTATGTGTATTTTTGCCCCACGCCATAGTAGTTATTGGTTTCGAGTATCGGACTTGCGAAATGTTGATGGTTTCTCAACCAGTCCTTAACTTCAAACTCCCATATCTCGCAGACGGATTGACGAACTCGAGAAATTCCTGTTGCATCTGAAAGGAGAAACTCGCCCGATTACAATGTTATTTGTACTTTTCCCCTAGGCCATTCCAGTTATTGGTTTCGAGTATCAGACTTGCGAAAATTTTGATGGTTTCTCCACCATTCCTTAACTTGAAACTCCCATATCTCGCGAACGGATTGACGAACTCGAGAAATTCCTGTTGCATCTGAAAGTAGAAACTCGCCCGATTACAATGGCGTCTGTACTTTTCCCCTAGGCCATTACAGTCATTCGTTTCTAGCATCAGACTTGCGAAAATTTTTATTGTTTCTCAACCATTCCTTAACTTCAAACTCCCATATCTCGCGAACGGATTGACGAACTTGAGAAATTCCTGTTGCATCTGAAAGTAGAAACTCGCCCGATTACAATGGTGTCTGTATATTTCCCCTAGGCCATTCCAGTCATTCGTTTCTAGCATCAGACTTGCGAAAATTTTTATGGTTTCTCAACCACTCCTTAACTTCAAACTCCCATATCTCGCGAACAGATTGACGAACTCGAGAAATTCCTTTTGCATCTGAAAGTAGAAACTCGCCCGATTACAATGGTGTCTGTACTTTTCCACTAGGCCATTCCAGTCATTCGTTTCTAGCATCAGACTTGCGAAAATTTTGATGGTTTCTCAATCATGCCATAACTTCAAACTCCCATATCTCGCGAACGGATTGACGAACTCGAGAAATTCCTGTTGCATCTGAAAGTAGAAACTCGCCCGATTACAATGGCGTCTGTACTTTTCCCCTAGGCCATTCCAGTCATTCGTTTCTAGCATCAGACTTGCGAAAATTTTGATGGTTTCTCAATCATTCCTTAAATTCAAACTCCCATATCTCGCGAACGGATTGTCGAACTCGAGAAATTCCTTCTGCATCTGAAAGTAGAAACTCGCCCGATTACAATGGTGTGTGTACTTTTCCCCTAGGCCGTTGTAGTTATTAGTTTCGAGTATCAGACTTGCGAAAATTTTGATGGTTTCTCAACCATTCCTTAACTTCAAAGACCCATATATCGCGAACGGATAGACGTAATCGAGAAATTCCTGTTGTATCTGAGGTAGAAACTCGCCCGATTACAGCGGTATGTGTATTTTTGCCCCACGCAATAGTAGTTATTGGTTTCGAGTATCAGACTTGCGAAATGTTGATGGTTTCTCAACCATTCCTTAACTTCAAACTCCCCTATCTCGCGAACGGATTGACGAACTCGAGAAATGCCATTTGCATCTGAAAGCAGAAACTCGCCCGATTACATTGGTATGTGTACTTTTCCCCTAGGCCATTCCAGTTATTGGTTTCGAGTATCAGACTTGCGAAAATTTTGATGGTTTCTCCACCATTCCTTAACTTGAAACTCCCATATCTCGCGAACGGATTGACGAACTCGAGAAATTCCTTTTGCATCTGAAAGTAGAATCTCGCCCGATTACAAAGGTGTGTCTACTTTTCCCCTAGGCCGTTGTAGTTATTAGTTTCGAGTATCAGACTTGCGAAAATTTTGATGGTTTCTCAACCATTCCTTAACTTCAAACTCCCATATATCGCGAACGGATAGACGAAATCGAGAAATTCCTGTTGTATCTGAGGTAGAAACTCGCCCGATTACAGCGGTATGTGTATTTTTGCCCCACGCAATAGTAGTTATTGGTTTCGAGTATCAGACTTGCGAAATGTTGATGGTTTCTCAACCATTCCTTAACTTCAAACTCCCTATCTCGCGAACGGATTGACGAACTCGAGAAATGCCATTTGCATCTGAAAGCAGAAACTCGCCCGATTACAATGGTATGTGTACTTTTCCCCTAGGCCATTCCAGTCATTCGTTTCTAGCATCAGACTTGCGAAAATTGTTATGGTTTCTCAATCATTCCTTAATTTCAAACTCCCATATCTCGCGAACGGATTGTCGAACTCGAGAAATTCCTTTTGCATCTGAAAGTAGAAACTCGCCCGATTACAATGGTGTGTGTACTTTTCCCCTAGGCCGTTGTAGTTATTAGTTTCGAGTATCAGACTTGCGAAAATTTTGATGGTTTCTCCACCATTCCTTAACTTGAAACTCCCATATCTCGCGAACGGATTGACGAACTCGAGAAATTACTGTTGTATCTAAAAGTAGAAACTCGCCCGATTACAATGGTGTCTGTACTTTTCCCCAAGGCCATTCCAGTCATTCGTTTCTAGCACCAGACTTGCGAAAATTTTTATGGTTTCTCAACCATTCCTTAACTTCAAACTCCAATATCTCGCGAACGGATTGACGAACTCGAGAAATTCCTGTTGCATCTGAAAGTAGAAACTCGCCCGATTACAATGGTGTGTGTACTTTTCCCCAAGGCCGTTGTAGTTATTAGTTTCGAGTATCAGACTTGCGAAAATTTTGATGGCTTCTCAACCATTCCTTAACTTCAAACTCCCATATCTCGCAGACGGATTGACGAACTCGAGAAATTCCTGTTGCATCTGAAAGTAGAAACTCGCCCGATTACAATGTTATGTGTACTTTTCCCCTAGGCCATTCCAGTTATTGGTTTCGAGTATCAGACTTGCGAAAATTTTGATGGTTTCTCCACCATTCCTTAACTTGAAACTCCCATATCTCGCGAACGGATTGACGAACTCGAGAAACTCCTGTTGCATCTAAAAGTAGAAACTCGCCCGATTACAATGGTGTCTGTACTTTTCCCCTAGGCCATTCCAGTCATTCGTTTCTAGCACCAGACTTGCGAAAATTTTTATGGTTTCTCAACCATTCCTTAGCTTCAAACTCCCATATCTCGCGAACGGATTGACGAACTCGAGAAATTCCTGTTGCATCTAAAAGTAGAAACTCGCCCGATTACAATGGTGTCTGTACTTTTCCCCTAGGCCATTCCAGTCATTCGTTTCTAGCATCAGACTAGCGAAAATTGTTATGGTTTCTCAATCATTCCTTAATTTCAAACTCCCATATCTCGCGAACGGATTGTCGAACTCGAGAAATTCCTTTTGCATCTGAAAGTAGAAACTCGCCCGATTACAATGGTGTGTGTACTTTTCCCCTAGGCCGTTGTAGTTATTAGTTTCGAGTATCAGACTTGCGAAAATTTTGATGGTATCTCAACCATTCCTTAACTTCAAACTCCCATATATCGCGAACGGATAGACAAAATGGAGAAATTCCTGTTGTATCTGAGGTAGAAACTCGCCCGATTACAGCGGTATGTGTATTTTTGCCCCACGCCATAGTAGTTATTGGTTTCGAGTATCAGACTTGCGAAATGTTGATGGTTTCTCAACCATTCCTTAACTTCAAACTCCCCTATCTCGCGAACGGATTGACGAACTCGAGAAATTCCTTTTGCATCTGAAAGTAGAATCTCGCCCGATTACAATGGTGTGTGTACTTTTCCCCTAGGCCGTTGTAGTTATTAGTTTCGAGTATCAGACTTGCGAAAATTTTGATGGTTTCTCAACCATTCCTTAACTTCAAACTCCCATATATCGCGAACGGATAGACGAAATCGAGAAATTCCTGTTGTATCTGAGGTAGAAACTCGCCCGATTACAGCGGTATGTGTATTTTTGCCCCACGCAATAGTAGTTATTGGTTTCGAGTATCAGACTTGCGAAATGTTGATGGTTTCTCAACCATTCCTTAACTTCAAACTCCCTATCTCGCGAACGGATTGACGAACTCGAGAAATGCCATTTGCATCTGAAAGTAGAAACTCGCCCGATTACAATGGTGTGTGTACTTTTCCCCTAGAACGTTGTAGTTATTAGTTTCGAGTATCAGACTTGCGAAAATTTTGATGGTTTCTCCACCATTCCTTAACTTGAAACTCCCATATCTCGCGAACGGATTGACGAACTCGAGAAATTACTGTTGTATCTAAAAGTAGAAACTCGCCCGATTACAATGGTGTCTGTACTTTTCCCCAAGGCCATTCCAGTCATTCGTTTCTAGCACCAGACTTGCGAAAATTTTTATGGTTTCTCAACCATTCCTTAAATTCAAACTCCCATATCTCGCGAACGGATTGACGAACTCGAGAAATTCCTGTTGCATCTGAAAGTAGAAACTCGCCCGATTACAATGGTGTGTGTACTTTTCCCCAAGGCCGTTGTAGTTATTAGTTTCGAGTATCAGACTTGCGAAAATTTTGATGGCTTCTCAACCATTCCTTAACTTCAAACTCCCATATCTCGCAGACGGATTGACGAACTCGAGAAATTCCTGTTGCATCTGAAAGTAGAAACTCGCCCGATTACAATGTTATGTGTACTTTTCCCCTAGGCCATTCCAGTTATTGGTTTCGAGTATCAGACTTGCGAAAATTTTGATGGTTTCTCCACCATTCCTTAACTTGAGACTCCCATATCTCGCGAACGGATTGACGAACTCGAGAAATTCCTGTTGCATCTGAAAGTAGAAACTCGCCCGATTACAATGGTGTCTGTACTTTTCCCCTAGGCCATTCCAGTCATTCGTTTCTAGCATCAGACTTGCGAAAATTTTGATGGTTTCTCAATCATGCCATAACTTCAAACTCCCATATCTCGCGAACGGATTGACGAACTCGAGAAATTCCTGTTGCATCTGAAAGTAGAAACTCGCCCGATTACAATGGTGTCTGTACTTTTCCCCTAGGCCATTCCAGTCATTCTTTTCTAGCATCAGACTTGCGAAAATTTTGATGGTTTCTCAACCATTCCTTAACTTCAAACTCCCTATCTCGCGAACGGATTGACGAACTCGAGAAATGCCATTTGCATCTGAAAGCAGAAACTCGCCCGATTACAATGTTATGTGTAGTTTTCCCCTAGGCCATTCCAGTCATTCGTTTCTAGCATCAGACTTGCGAAAATTGTTATGGTTTCTCAATCATTCCTTAATTTCAAACTCCCATATCTCGCGAACGGATTGTCGAACTCGAGAAATTCCTTTTGCATCTGAAAGTAGAAACTCGCCCGATTACAATGGTGTGTGTACTTTTCCCCTAGGCCGTTGTAGTTATTAGTTTCGAGTATCAGACTTGCGAAAATTTTGATGGTTTCTCCACCATTCCTTAACTTGAAACTCCCATATCTCGCGAACGGATTGACGAACTCGAGAAATTACTGTTGTATCTAAAAGTAGAAACTCGCCCGATTACAATGGTGTCTGTACTTTTCCCCAAGGCCATTCCAGTCATTCGTTTCTAGCACCAGACTTGCGAAAATTTTTATGGTTTCTCCACCATTCCTTAACTTGAGACTCCCATATCTCGCGAACGGATTGTCGAACTCGAGAAATTCCTTCTGCATCTGAAAGTAGAAACTCGCCCGATTACAATGGTGTGTGTACTTTTCCCCTAGACCGTTGTAGTTATTAGTTTCGAGTATCGGACTTGCGAAAATTTTGAGGGTTTCTCAACCATTCCTTAACTTCAAAGTCCCATATCTCGCGAACGGATAGACGAAATCGAGAAATTCCTGTTGTATCTGAAGTAGAAACTCGCCCGATTACAGCGGTATGTGTATTTTTGCCCCACGCCATAGTAGTTATTGGTTTCGAGTATCGGACTTGCGAAATGTTGATGGTTTCTCAACCATTCCTTAACTTCAAACTCCCATATCTCGCAGACGGATTGACGAACTCGAGAAATTCCTGTTGCATCTGAAAGTAGAAACTCGCCCGATTACAATGTTATGTGTACTTTTCCCCTTTGCCATTCCAGTTATTGGTTTCGAGTATCAGACTTGCGAAAATTTTGATGGTTTCTCCACCATTCCTTAACTTGAAACTCCCATATCTCGCGAACGGATTGACGAACTCGAGAAATTCCTGTTGCATCTGAAAGTAGAAACTCGCCCGATTACAATGGTGTCTGTATATTTCCCCTAGGCCATTCCAGTCATTCGTTTCTAGCATCAGACTTGCGAAAATTATATGGTTTCTCAACCACTCCTTAACTTCAAACTCCCATATCTTGCGAACGGATTGACGAACTCGAGAAATTCCTGTTGCATCTGAAAGTAGAAACTCGCCCGATTACGTTGGTGTGTGTACTTTTCCCCTAGGCCATTGTAGTTATTGGTCTCGAGTGTCAGACTTGCGAAAATTTTGATGGTTTGTCAACCATTCCTTAACTTCGGACTCCCATATCTCGCGAACGGATTGACGAATTCGAGAAATTCCTGTTGCATCTGAAAACAGAAACTCGCACGATTACAATGGTGTGTGTATTTTTCCGCTAGGCCGATGTAGTTATTTGTTTCGAGTATCAGACTTGCGAAAATTTTGATGGTTCCTCAATCATGCCATAACTTCAAACTCCCATATCTCGCGAACGGATTGACGAACTCGAGAAATTCCTGTTGCATCTGAAGGCAGAAACTCGCCCGATTACAATGCTATCTGTACTTTCCCCCTAGGCCATTCCAGTCATTCGTTTCTAGCATCAGACTTGCGAAAATTTTGATGGTTTCTCAATCATTCCGTAACTTCAAACTCCCATATCTCGCGAACGGATTGTCGAACTCGAGAAATTCCTGTTGCATCTGAAAGGAGAAACTCGCCCGATTACGTTGGTGTGTGTACTTTTCCCCTAGGCCATTGTAGTTATTGGTTTCGAGTGTCAGACTTGCGAAAATTTTGATGGTTTCTCAACCATTCCTTAACTTCAAACGCGCATATCTCGCGAACGG
The DNA here is from genome assembly GCF_051014685.1 of Ptiloglossa arizonensis. Taxonomy (NCBI): domain Eukaryota; kingdom Metazoa; phylum Arthropoda; class Insecta; order Hymenoptera; family Colletidae; genus Ptiloglossa; species Ptiloglossa arizonensis. Next base: position 1,639,113 of record NW_027478415.1, read on the forward strand.
ATCGACGAACTCGAGAAATTCCTGTTGCATCTGAAAGTAGAAACTCTCCCGATTACAACCGTATTTGTATTTTTCACCTAGGCCATTGTAGTTAGTGGTTTCGAGTATCAGACTTGCGAAAATTTTGATGGTTTCTCCACCATTCCTTAACTTGAAACTCCCATATCTCGCGAACGGATTGACGAACTCGAGAAATTCCTGTTGCATCTGAAAGTAGAAACTCGCCCGATTACAATGGTGTCCGTACTTTTCCCCTAGGCCATTCCAGTCATTCGTTTCTAGCATCAGACTTGCGAAAATTTTTATGGTTTCTCAACCACTCCTTAACTTCAAACTCCCATATCTTGCGAACGGATTGACGAACTCGAGAAATTCCTGTTGCATCTGAAAGTAGAAACTCGCCCGATTACGTTGGTGTGTGTACTTTTCCCCTAGGCCATTGTAGTTATTGGTTTCGAGTGTCAGACTTGCGAAAATTTTGATGGTCTCTCAACCATTCCTTAACTTCAAACGCGCATATCTCGCGAACGGATCGACGAACTCGAGAAATTCCTGTTGCATCTGAAAGTAGAAACTCTCCCGATTACAACCGTATTTGTATTTTTCACCTAGGCCATTGTAGTTAGTGGTTTCGAGTATCAGACTCGCGAAAATTTTGATGGTTTCTCAACCATTCCTTAACTTCAGACTCCCGTATCTCGCGAACGGATTGACGAACTCGAGAAATTGCTGTTGCATCAGAAAGCAGAAACTCGCACGATTACAATGGTGTGTGTATTTTTCCGCTAGGCAAATGTAGTTATTTGTTTCGAGTATCAGACTTGCGAAAATTTTGATGGTTTCTCAATCATGCCATAATTTCAAACTCCCATATCTCGCGAACGGATTGACGAACTCGAGAAATTCCTGTAGCATCTGAAAGTAGAAACTCGCCCCATTACAATGGTGTCTGTACTTTCCGCCTAGGTCATTCCAGTCATTCGTTTCTAGCAACAGACTTGCGAATATTTTGATGGTTTCTCAATCATTCCTTAACTTCAGACTCCCATATCTCGCGAAAGGATTGTCGAACTCGAGAAATTCCTTCTGCATCTAAAAGTAGAAACTCGCCCGATTACAATGGTGTATGTACTTTTCCCCTAGGCCGTTGTAGTTATTAGTTTCGAGTATCAGACTTGCGAAAATTTTGATGGTTTCTCAACCATTCCTTAACTTCAAAGTCCCATATCTCGCGAACGGACAGACGAAATCGAGAAATTCCTGTTGTATCAGAAGTAGAAACTCGCCCGATTACAGCGGTATGTGTATTTTTGCCCCACGCTATAGTAGTTATTGGTTTCGAGTATCGGACTTGCGAAATGTTGGTGGTTTCTCAACCATTCCTTAACTTCAAACTCCCATATCTCGCAGACGGATTGACGAACTCGAGACATTCCTGTTGCATCTGAAAGTAGAAACTCGCACGATTACAATGTTAAGTGTACTTTTCCCCTAAGCCATTCCAGTTATTGGTTTCGAGTATCAGACTTGCGAAAATTTTGATGGTTTCTCCACCATTCCTTAACTTGAAACTCCCATATCTCGCGAACGGATTGACGAACTCGAGAAATTCCTGTTTCATCTGAAAGTAGAAACTCGCCCGATTACAATGGTGTCTGTAGTTTTCCCCTAGGCCATTCCAGTCATTCGTTTCTAGCATCAGACTTGCGAAAATTTTTATTGTTTCTCAACCATTCCTTAACTTCAAACTCCCATATCTCGCGAACGGATTGACGAACTCGAGAAATTCCTGTTGCATCTGAAAACAGAAACTCGCACGATTACAATGGTGTGTGTATTTTTCCGCTAGGCCAATGTAGTTATTTGTTTCGAGTATCAGACTTGCGAAAATTTTGATGGTTTCTCAATCATGCCATAACTTCAAACTCCCATATCTCGCGAACGGATTGACGAACTCGAGAAATTCCTGTTGCATCTGAAAGTAGAAACTCGCCCGATTACAATGGTGTGTGTACTTTTCCCCTAGGCCGTTTTAGTTATTAGTTTCGAGTATCAGACTTGCGTAAATTTTGATGGTTTCTCAACCGTTCCTTAACTTCAGACTCCCATATCTCGCGAACGGATTGACGAACTCGAGAAATTCCTGTTGCATCTGAAAGTAGAAACTCGCCCGATTACAATGGTGTGTGTACTTTTCCCCTAGGCCGTTTTAGTTATTAGTTTCGAGTATCAGACTTGCGTAAATTTTGATGGTTTCTCAACCGTTCCTTAACTTCAGACTCCCTTATCTCGCGAACGGATTGACGAACTCGAGAAATTCCTGTTGCATCTGAAAGTAGAAACTCGCCCGATTACAATGCTGTCTGTACTTTCCCCCTAGGCCATTCCAGTCACTCGTTTCTAGCATCAGACTTGCGAAAATTTTGATGGTTTCTCAGTCTTTCCGTAACTTCAAACTCCCATATCTCGCGAACGGATTGTCGAACTCGAGAAATTCCTGTTGCATCTGAAAGTAGAAACTCGCCCGATTACGTTGGTGTGTGTATTTTTCCCCTAGGCCATTGTAGTTATTGGTTTCGAGTATCAGACTTGCGAAAATTTTGATGGTTTCTCAACCGGTCCTTAACTTCAGACTCCCTTATCTCGCGAACGGATTGACGAACTCGTGAAATTCCTGTTGCATCTGAAAGCAGAAACGCGCACGATTACAGTGGCGTGTGTATTTTTCCGCTAGGCAAATGTAGTTATTTGTTTCGAGTATCAGACTTGCGAAAATTTTGATGGTTTCTCAATCATGCCATAACTTCAAACTCCCATATCTCGCGATCGGATTGACGAACTCGAGAAATTCCTGTTGCATCTGAAAGTAGAAACTCGCCCGATTACAATGGTGTCTGTACTTTCCCCCTAGGCCATTCCAGTCACTCGTTTCTAGCATCAGACTTGCGAAAATTTTGATGGTTTCTCAATCATTCCTTAACTTGAAACTCCCATATCTCGCGAACGGATTGACGAACTCGAGAAATTCCTGTTGCATCTGAAAGTAGAAACTCGCCCGATTACAATGGTGTCTGTACTTTTCCCCTAGGCCATTCCAGTCATTCGTTTCTAGCATCAGACTTGCGAAAATTTTTATGGTTTCTCAACCACTCCTTAACTTCAAACTCCCATATCTTGCGAACGGATTGACGAACTCGAGAAATTCCTGTTGCATCTGAAAGTAGAAACTCGCCCGATACGTTGGTGCGTGTACTTTTCCCCTAGGCCATTGTAGTTATTGGTTTCGAGTGTCAGACTTGCGAAAATTTTGATGGTTTCTCAACCATTCCTTAACTTCGGACTCCCATATCTCGCGAACGGATTGACGAATTCGAGAAATTCCTGTTGCATCTGAAAACAGAAACTCGCACGATTACAATGGTGTGTGTATTTTTCCGCTAGGCCAATGTAGTTATTTGTTTCGAGAATCAGACTTGCGAAAATTTTGATGGTTTCTCAATCATGCCATAACTTCAAACTCCCATATCTCGCAAACGGATTGACGAAATCGAGAAATTCCTGTTGTATCAGAAGTAGAAACTCGCCCGATTACAGCGGTATGTGTATTTTTGCCCCACGCTATAGTAGTTATTGGTTTCGAGTATCGGACTTGCGAAATGTTGATGGTTTCTCAACCATTCCTTAACTTCAAACTCCCATATCTCGCAGACGGATTGACGAACTCGAGACATTCCTGTTGCATCTGAAAGTAGAAACTCGCACGATTACAATGTTAAGTGTACTTTTCCCCTAGGCCATTCCAGTTATTGGTTTCGAGTATCAGACTTGCGAAAATTTTGATGGTTTCTCCACCATTCCTTAACTTGAAACTCCCATATCTCGCGAACGGATTGACGAACTCGAGAAATTCCTGCTTCATCTGAAAGTAGAAACTCGCCCGATTACAATGGTGTCTGTAGTTTTCCCCTAGGCCATTCCAGTCATTCGTTTCTAGCATCAGACTTGCGAAAATTTTTATTGTTTCTCAACCATTCCTTAACTTCAAACTCCCATATCTCGCGAACGGATTGACGAACTTGAGAAATTCCTGTTGCATCTGAAAGTAGAAACTCGCCCGATTACAATGGTGTCTGTATATTTCCCCTAGGCCATTCCAGTCATTCGTTTCTAGCATCAGACTTGCGAAAATTTTTATGGTTTCTCAACCACTCCTTAACTTCAAACTCCCATATCTCGCGAACGGATTGACGAACTCGAGAAATTCCTGTTGCATCTGAAAGTAGAAACTCGCCCGATTACAATGGTGTGTGTACTTTTCCCCTAGGCCATTCCGGTTATATGTTTCTAGTATCAGACTTGCGAAAATTTTGATGGTTTCTCAACCATTCCTTAACTTCGGACTCCCATAACCCGCGAACGGATTGACGAACTCGAGAAATTCCTGTTGCATCTGAAAACAGAAACTCGCACGATTACAATGGTGTGTGTATTTTTCGGCTAGGCCAATGTAGTTATTTGTTTCGAGTATCAGACTTGCGAAAATTTTGATGGTTTCTCAATCATGCCATAACTTCAAACTCCCATATCTCGCGAACGGATTGACGAACTCGAGAAATTCCTGTTGCATCTGAAAGTAGAAACTCGCCCGATTACAATGGTATCTGTACTATCCCCCTAGGCCATTCCAGTCATTCGTTTCTAGCATCAGACTTGCGAAAATTTTGATGGTTTCTCAATCATTCCGTAACTTCAAACTCCCATATCTCGCGAACGGATTGTCGAACTCGAGAAATTCCTGTTGCATCTGAAAGTAGAAACTCGCCCGATTACAATGGTGTGTGTACTTTTCCCCTAGGCCGTTTTAGTTATTAGTTTCGAGTATCAGACTTGCGTAAATTTTGATGGTTTCTCAACCGTTCCTTAACTTCAGACTCCCTTATCTCGCGAACGGATTGACGAACTCGAGAAATTCCTGTTGCTTCTGAAAGTAGAAACTCGCCCGATTACAATGCTGTCTGTACTTTCCCCCTAGGCCATTCCAGTCACTCGTTTCTAGCATCAGACTTGCGAAAATTTTGATGGTTTCTCAATCATTCCTTAACTTCAAACTCCCATATCTCGCGAACGGATTGTCGAACTCGAGAAATTCCTTTTGCATCTGAAAGTAGAAACTCGCCCGATTACAATGGTGTGTGTACTTTTCCCCTAGGCCGTTTTAGTTATTAGTTTCGAGTATCAGACTTGCGTAAATTTTGATGGTTTCTCAACCATTCCTTAACTTAAAACTCCCATATCGCGCGAACGGATTGACGAACTCGAGAAATTCCTGTTGCATCTGAAAGTAGAAACACGCCCGATTACAATGGTGTGTGTACTTTTCCCCTAGGCCGTTGTAGTTATTAGTTTCGAGTATCAGACTTGCGAAAATTTTGATGGTTTCTCAACCATTCCTTAACTTCAAACTCCCATATCTCGCGAACGAAAAGACGAACTCGGGAAATTCCTGTTGTATCTGAATTAGAAACTCGCCCGATTACAGCGGTATGTGTATTTTTGCCCCACGCCATAGAAGTTATTGGTTTCGAGTATCAGACTTGCGAAATTTTGATGGCTTCTCAACCATTCCATAACTTCAAAACTCCCCTATCTCGCGAACGGATTGACGAACTCGAGAAATGCCATTTGCATCTGAAAGTAGAAACTCGCCCGATTACAATGGTATCTGTACTTTCCCCCTAGGCCATTCCAGTCATTCGTTTCTAGCATCAGACTTGCGAAAATTTTGATGGTTTCTCAGTCTTTCCGTAACTTCAAACTCCCATATCTCGCGAACGAATAGACGAACTCGAGAAATTCCTGTTGCATCTGAAAGTAGAAACTCGCCCGATTACGTTGGTGTGTGTATTTTTCCCCTAGGCCATTGTAGTTATTGGTTTCGAGTGTCAGATTTGCGAAAATTTTGATGGTTTCTCAACCATTCCTTAACTTCAAACGCGCATATCTCGCGAACGGATCGACGAACTCGAGAAATTCCTGTTGCATCTGAAAGTAGAAACTCTCCCGATTACAACCGTATTTGTATTTTTCACCTAGGCCATGGTAGTTAGTGGTTTCGAGTATCAGACTTGCGAAAATTTTGATGGTTTCTCAACCATTCCTTAACTTCAAACTCCCATATCTCGCTAACGGATTGACGAACTCGAGAAATTCCTGTTGCATCTGAAAGTAGAAACTCGCCCGATTACAATGGTGTGTGTACTTTTCCCCTAGGCCATTCCGGTTATTGGTTTCTAGTATCAGACTTGCGAAAATTTTGATGGTTTCTCAACCATTCCTTAACTTCAGGTTCCCATATCTCGCGAACGGATTGGCGAACTCGAGAAATTCCTGTCGCATCTGAAAGAAGAAACTCGCACGATTACAATTGTGTGTGTGTTTTTCCGCTAGGCCAATGTAGTTATTTGTTTCGAGTATCAGACTTGCGAAAATTTTGATGGTTTCTCAACCATTCCTTAACTTCAAACTCCCATACCTCGCGAACGGATTGACGAACTCGAGAAATTCCTGTTGCATCTGAAAGCAGAAACTCGCCCGATTACAATGGTGTGTGTACTTTTCCCCTAGGCCATTCCGGTTATTGGTTTCTAGTATCAGACTTGCGCAAATTTTGATGGTTTTTCAACCATTCCGTAACTTCAAACTCCCATATCTCGCGAACGGATTGACGACTCCGAAATGTTTCTGTTGCATCTGAAAGTAGAAACTCTCACGATTACAACGGTATGTGTATTTTACCGCTAGGCCATTGTAGTTATTGGTTTCGAGTATCAGACTTGCGAAAATTTTGATGGTTTCTCAACCGTTCCTTAACTTCAGACTCCCATATCTCGCGAACGGATTGACGAACTCGAGAAATTCCTGTTGCATCTGAAAGCAGAAACTCGCACGATTACAGTGGTGTGTGTATTTTTCCGCTAGGCAAATGTAGTTATTTGTTTCGAGTATCAGACTTGCGAAAATTTTGATGGTTTCTCAATCATGCCATAACTTCAAACTCCCATATCTCGCGAACGGATTGTCGAACTCGAGAAATTCCTGTTGCATCTGAAAGTAGAAACTCGCCCCATTACAATGGTGTCTGTACCTTCCCCCTAGGCCATTCCAGTCATTCGTTTCTAGCATCAGACTTGGGAAAATTTTGATGGTTTCTCAATCATTCCTTAACTTCAAACTCGCATGTCTCGCGAACGGATTGTCGAACTCGAGAAATTCCTTTTGCATCTGAAAGTAGAAACTCGCCCGATTACAATGGTGTGTGTACTTTTCCCCTAGGCCATTCCGGTTATTGGTTTCTAGTATCAGACTTGCGCAAATTTTGATGGTTTTTCAACCATTCCGTAACTTCAAACTCCCATATCTCGCGAACGGATTGACGACTCCGAAATGTTTCTGTTGCATCTGAAAGTAGAAACTCTCACGATTACAACCGTATGTGTATTTTATCGCTAGGCCATTGTAGTTATTGGTTTCGAGTATCAGACTTGCGAAAATTTTGATGGTTTCTCAACCGTTCCTTAACTTAAAACTCCCATATCGCGCGAACGGATTGACGAACTCGAGAAATTCCTGTTGCATCTGAAAGTAGAAACACGCCCGATTACAATGGTGTGTGTACTTTTCCCCTAGGCCGTTGTAGTTATTAGTTTCGAGTATCAGACTTGCGAAAATTTTGATGGTTTCTCAACCATTCCTTAACTTCAAACTCCCATATCTCGCGAACGAATAGACGAACTCGGGAAATTCCTGTTGTATCTGAATTAGAAACTCGCCCGATTACAGCGGTATGTGTATTTTTGCCCCACGCCATAGAAGTTATTGGTTTCGAGTATCAGACTTGCGAAATTTTGATGGCTTCTCAACCATTCCATAACTTCAAAACTCCCCTATCTCGCGAACGGATTGACAAACTCGAGAAATTCCTGTTGCATCTGAAAGTAGAAACTCGCCCGATTACAATGGTGTCTGTACTTTCCCCCTAGGCCATTCCAGTCACTCGTTTCTAGCATCAGACTTGCGAAAATTTTGATGGTTTCTCCACCATTCCTTAACTTGAAACTCCCATATCTCGCGAACGGATTGACGAACTCGAGAAATTCCTGTTGCATCTGAAAGTAGAAACTCGCCCGATTACAATGGTGTCTGTACTTTTCCCTTAGGCTATTCCAGTCATTCGTTTCTAGCATCAGACTTCCGAAAATTTTGATGGTTTCTCAATCATTCCGTAACTTCAAACTCCCATATCTCGCGAACGGATTGTCGAACTCGAGAAATTCCTTTTGCATCTGAAAGTAGAAACTCGCCCGATTACAGTGGTGTGTGTACTTTTCCCCTAGGCCGTTGTAGTTATTAGTTTCGAGTATCAGACTTGCGAAAATTTTGATGGTTTCTCAACCATTCCTTAACTTCAAACTCCCATATCTCGCGAACGGATTGACGAACTCGAGAAATTCCTGTTGCATCTGAAAGTAGAAACTCGCCCGATTACAATGGTGTCTGTACTTTTCCCTTAGGCTATTCCAGTCATTCGTTTCTAGCATCAGACTTCCGAAAATTTTGATGGTTTCTCAATCATTCCGTAACTTCAAACTCCCATATCTCGCGAACGGATTGTCGAACTCGAGAAATTCCTTTTGCATCTGAAAGTAGAAACTCGCCCGATTACAGTGGTGTGTGTACTTTTCCCCTAGGCCGTTGTAGTTATTAGTTTCGAGTATCAGACTTGCGAAAATTTTGATGGTTTCTCAATCATTCCTTAACTTCAAACTCCCATATCTCGCGAACGGATTGTCGAACTCGAGAAATTCGTTTTGCATCTGAAAGTAGAAACTCGCCCGATTACAATGGTGTGTGTACTTTTCCCCTAGGCCGTTGTAGTTATTAGTTTCGAGTATCAGACTTGCGTAAATTTTGATGGTTTCTCAACCATTCCTTAACTTAAAACTCCCATATCGCGCGAACGGATTGACGAACTCGAGAAATTCCTGTTGCATCTGAAAGTAGAAACACGCCCGATTACAATGGTGTGTGTACTTTTCCCCTAGGCCGTTGTAGTTATTAGTTTCGAGTATCAGACTTGCGAAAATTTTGATGGTTTCTCAACCATTCCTTAACTTAAAACTCCCATATCGCGCGAACGGATTGACGAACTCGAGAAATTCCTGTTGCATCTGAAAGTAGAAACACGCCCGATTACAGCGGTATGTGTATTTTTGCCCCACGCCATAGAAGTTATTGGTTTCGAGTATCAGACTTGCGAAATTTTGATGGCTTCTCAACCATTCCATAACATCAAAACTCCCCTATCTCGCGAACGGATTGACGAACTCGAGAAATGCCATTTGCATCTGAAAGTAGAAACTCGCCCGATTACAATGGTATCTGTACTTTCCCCCTAGGCCATTCCAGTCATTCGTTTCTAGCATCAGACTTGCGAAAATTTTGATGGTTTCTCAACCATTCCTTAACTTCAAACTCCCATATCTCGCGAACGGATTGTCGAACTCGAGAAATTTCCGTTGCATCTGAAAGTAGAAACACGCCCGATTACGTTGGTGTGTGTATTTTTCGCCTAGGCCATTGTAGTTATTGGTTTCGAGTGTCAGATTTGCGAAAATTTTGATGGTTTCTCAACCATTCCTTAACTTCAAACGCGCATATCTCGCGAACGGATCGACGAACTCGAGAAATTCCTGTTCTATCTGAAAGTAGAAACTCTCCCGATTACAACCGTATTTGTATTTTTCACCTAGGCCATTGTAGTTAGTGGTTTCGAGTATCAGACTTGCGAAAATTTTGATGGTTTCTCAACCATTCCTTAACTTCAGACTCCCATATCTCGCGAACGGATTGACGAACTCGAGAAATTGCTGTTGCATCAAAAAGCAGAAACTCGCACGATTACAATGGTGTGTGTATTTTTCCGCTAGGCAAATGTAGTTATTTGTTTCGAGTATCAGACTTGCGAAAATTTTGATGGTTTCTCAATCATGCCATAACTTCAAACTCCCATATCTCGCGAACGGATTGACGAACTCGAGAAATTCCTGTAGCATCTGAAAGTAGAAACTCGCCCCATTACAATGGTGTCTGTACTTTCCGCCTAGGCCATTCGAGTCATTCGTTTCTAGCAACAGACTTGCGAATATTTTGATGGTTTCTCAATCATTCCTTAACTTCAAACTCCCGTATCTCGCGAACGGATTGTCGAGCTCGAGAAATTCCTTCTGCATCTAAAAGTAGAAACTCGCCCGATTACAATGGTGTATGTACTTTTCCCCTAGGCCGTTGTAGTTATTAGTTTCGAGTATCAGACTTGCGAAAATTTTGTTGGTTTCTCAACCATTCCTTAACTTCAAAGTCCCATATCTCGCGAACGGATAGACGAAATCGAGAAATTCCTGTTGCATCTGAAAGTAGAAACTCGCACGATTACAATGTTAAGTGTACTTTTCCCCTAGGCCATTCCAGTTATTGGTTTCGAGTATCAGACTTGCGAAAATTTTGATGGTTTCTCCACCATTCCTTAACTTGAAACTCCCATATCTCGCGAACGGATTGTCGATCTCGAGAAATTCCTTTTGCATCTGAAAGTAGAAACTCGCCCGATTACAATGGTGTGTGTACTTTTCCCCTAGGCCGTTGTAGTTATTAGTTTCGAGTATCAGACTTGCGTAAATTTTGACGGTTTCTCAACCATTCCTTAACTTAAAACTCCCATATCGCGCGAACGGATTGACGAACTCGAGAAATTCCTGTTGCATCTGAAAGTAGAAACACGCCCGATTACAATGGTGTGTGTACTTTTCCCCTAGGCCGTTGTAGTTATTAGTTTCGAGTATCAGACTTGCGAAAATTTTGATGGTTACTCAACCATTCCTTAACTTCAAACTCCCATATCTCGCGAACGAATAGACGAACTCGGGAAATTCCTGTTGTATCTGAATTAGAAACTCGCCCGATTACAGCGGTATGTGTATTTTTGCCCCACGCCATAGAAGTTATTGGTTTCGAGTATCGGACTTGCGAAATGTTGATGGTTTCTCAACCATTCCTTAACTTCAAACTCCCATATCTCGCAGACGGATTGACGAACTCGAGAAATTCCTGTTGCATCTGAAAGTAGAAACTCGCACGATTACAATGTTAAGTGTACTTTTCCCGTAGGCCATTCCAGTTATTGGTTTCGAGTATCAGACTTGCGAAAATTTTGATGGTTTCTCAACCATTCCTTAACTTCGGACTCCCATATCCCGCGAACGGATTGACGAACTCGAGAAATTCCTGTTGCATCTGAAAACAGAAACTCGCACGATTACAATGGTGTGTGTATTTTTCCGCTAGGCCAATGTAGTTATTTGTTTCGAGTATCAGACTTGCGAAAATTTTGATGGTTTCTCAATCATGCCATAAATTCAAACTCCCATATCTCGCGAACGGATTGACGAACTCGAGGAATTCCTGTCGCATCTGAAAGTAGAAACTCGCCCGATTACAATGGTATCTGTACTATCCCCCTAGGCCATTCCAGTCATTCGTTTCTAGCATCAGACTTGCGAAAATTTTGATGGTTTCTCAATCATTCCGTAACTTCAAACTCCTATATCTCGCGAACGGATTGTCGAACTCGAGAAATTCCTGTTGCATCTGAAAGTACAAACTCGCCCGATTACATTGGTGTGTGTACTTTTCCCCTAGGCCATGGTAGTTATTGGTTTCGAGTGTCAGACTTGCGAAAATTTTGATGGTTTCTCAACCATTCCTTAACTTAAAACTACCATATCGCGCGAACGGATTGACGAACTCGAGAAATTCCTGTTGCATCTGAAAGTAGAAACACGCCCGATTACAATGGTGTGTGTACTTTTCCCCTAGGCCATTCCAGTCATTCGTTTCTAGCATCAGACTTGCGAAAATTTTTATTGTTTCTCAACCATTCCTTAAATTCAAACTCCCATATCTCGCGAACGGATTGACGAACTTGAGAAATTCCTGTTGCATCTGAAAGTAGAAACTCGTCCGATTACAATGGTGTCTGTATATTTCCCCTAGGCCATTCCAGTCATTCGTTTCTAGCATCAGACTTGCGAAAATTTTTATGGTTTCTCAACCACTCTTTAACTTCAAACTCCCATATCTCGCGAACGGATTGACGAACTCGAGAAATTCCTGTTGCATCTGAAAGTAGAAACTCGCCCGATTACAATGGTGTGTGTACTTTTCCCCTAGGCCATTCCGGTTATTTGTTTCTAGTATCAGACTTGCGAAAATTTTGATGGTTTCTCAACCATTCCTTAACTTCGGACTCCCATATCCCGCGAACGGATTGACGAACTCGAGAAATTCCTGTTGCATCTGAAAACAGAAACTCGCACGATTACAATGGTGTGTGTATTTTTCCGCTAGGCCAATGTAGTTACTTGTTTCGAGTATCAGACTTGCGAAAATTTTGATGGTTTCTCAATCATGCCATAAATTCAAACTCCCATATCTCGCGAACGGATTGACGAACTCGAGGAATTCCTGTTGCATCTGAAAGTAGAAACTCGCCCGATTACAATGGTATCTGTACTATCCCACTAGGCCATTCCAGTCATTCGTTTCTAGCATCAGACTTGCGAAAATTTTGATGGTTTCTCAATCATTCCGTAACTTCAAACTCCCATATCTCGCGAACGGATTGTCGAACTCGAGAAATTCCTGTTGCATCTGAAAGTAGAAACTCGCCCGATTACATTGGTGTGTGTACTTTTCCCCTAGGCCATGGTAGTTATTGGTTTCGAGTGTCAGACTTGCGAAAATTTTGATGGCTTCTCAACCATTCCTTAACTTCAAAACTCCCCTATCTCGCGAACGGATTGACGAACTCGAGAAATGCCATTTGCATCTGAAAGTAGAAACTCGCCCGATTACAATGGTGTGTGTACTTTTCCCCTAGGCCATTCCAGTTATAGGTTTCGAGGATCAGACTTGCGAAAATTTTGATGGTTTCTCCACCATTCCTTAACTTCAAACTCCCATGTCTCGCAAACGGATTGACGAAATCGAGAAATTCCTGTTGCATCTGAAAGTAGAAACTCGCCCGATCACAATGGTGTGTGTACTTTTCCCCTAGGCCATTCCGGTTATTGGTTTCTAGTATCAGACTTGCGAAAATTTTGATGGTTTCTCAACCATCTCTTAACTCCAAACTCGGATATTTCGCGAACTGATTGACGAATCCGAAAAATTTCTGTTGCATCTGAAAGTAGAAGCTCTCCCGATTACAACGGTATGTGTATTTTCCCGCTATGCCATTGTAGTTATTTGTTTCGAGTATCAGACTTGCAAAAATTTTGATGGCTTCTCAACCATTCCTTAACTTCAAACTCCCATATCTCGCGAACGGATTGACGAATTCGAGAAAATCCTGTTGCATCTGAAAGTAGAAACTCGCCCGATTTCAATGGTGTGTGTACTTTTCCCCTAGGCCATTTCAGTCATTCGTTTCTAGCATCAGACTTGCGATCATTTTGATGGTTTCTCAACCATTCCTTAACTACAAACTCCCATATCTCGCTAACGGATTGACGAACTCGAGAAAATCCTGTTGCATCTGAAAGTAGAAACTCGCCCGATTACAATGGTGTGTGTACTTTTCCCCTTGGCCATTCCGGTTATTGGTTTCTAGTATCAGAATTGCGATCATTTTGATGGTTTCTCAACCATTCCTTAACTTCAAACTCCCATATCTCGCTAACGGATTGACGAACTCGAGATAATCCTGTTGCATCTGAAAGTAGAAACTCGCCCGATTACAATGGTGTGTGTGTTTTTCCGCTAGGCCGTTGTAGTTATTAGTTTCGAGTATCAGACTTGCGAAAATTTATATTGTTTCTCAACCATTCCTTAAATTCAAACTCCCATATCTCGCGAACGGATTGACGAACTCGAGAAATTCCTGTTGCATCTTAAAGTAGAAACTCGCCCGATTACAGTGGTGTCTGTACTTTCCCCCTAGGCCATTCCAGTCATTCGTTTCTAGCATCAGACTTGCGAAAATTTTGATGGTTTCTCCACCATTCCTTAACTTCAAACTCCCATGTCTCGCAAACGGATTGACGAAATCGAGAAATTCCTGTTGCATCTGAAAGTAGAAACTCGCCCGATCACAATGGTGTGTGTACTTTTCCCCTAGGCCATTCCGGTTATTGGTTTCTAGTATCAGACTTGCGAAAATTTTGATGGTTTCTCAACCATCTCTTAACTCCAAACTCGGATATTTCGCGAACTGATTGACGAATCCGAAAAATTTCTGTTGCATCTGAAAGTAGAAGCTCTCCCGATTACAACGGTATGTGTATTTTCCCGCTATGCCATTGTAGTTATTTGTTTCGAGTATCAGACTTGCAAAAATTTTGATGGCTTCTCAACCATTCCTTAACTTCAAACTCCCATATCTCGCGAACGGATTGACGAATTCGAGAAAATCCTGTTGCATCTGAAAGTAGAAACTCGCCCGATTTCAATGGTGTGTGTACTTTTCCCCTAGGCCATTTCAGTCATTCGTTTCTAGCATCAGACTTGCGATCATTTTGATGGTTTCTCAACCATTCCTTAACTACAAACTCCCATATCTCGCTAACGGATTGACGAACTCGAGAAAATCCTGTTGCATCTGAAAGTAGAAACTCGCCCGATTACAATGGTGTGTGTACTTTTCCCCTTGGCCATTCCGGTTATTGGTTTCTAGTATCAGAATTGCGATCATTTTGATGGTTTCTCAACCATTCCTTAACTTCAAACTCCCATATCTCGCTAACGGATTGACGAACTCGAGATAATCCTGTTGCATCTGAAAGTAGAAACTCGCCCGATTACAATGGTGTGTGTGTTTTTCCGCTAGGCCGTTGTAGTTATTAGTTTCGAGTATCAGACTTGCGAAAATTTATATTGTTTCTCAACCATTCCTTAAATTCAAACTCCCATATCTCGCGAACGGATTGACGAACTCGAGAAATTCCTGTTGCATCTTAAAGTAGAAACTCGCCCGATTACAGTGGTGTCTGTACTTTCCCCCTAGGCCATTCCAGTCATTCGTTTCTAGCATCAGACTTGCGAAAATTTTGATGGTTTCTCAATCATTCCTTAACTTCAAACTCCCATATCTCGCGAACGGATTGTCGAACTCGAGAAATTCCTTTTGCATCTGAAAGTAGAAACTCGCCCGATTACAATGGTGTGTGTACTTTTCCCCTAGGCCGTTGTAGTTATTAGTTTCGAGTATCAGACTTGCGAAAATTTATATTGTTTCTCAACCATTCCTTAAATTCAAACTCCCATATCTCGCGAACGGATTGACGAACTCGAGAAATTCCTGTTGCATCTGAAAGTAGAAACTCGCCCGATTACAATGTTGTCTGTATATTTCCCCTAGGCCATTCCAGTCATTCGTTTCTAGCATCAGACTTGCGAAAATTTTTATGGTTTCTCAACCACTCTTTAACTTCAAACTCCCATATCTCGCGAACGGATTGACGAACTCGAGAAATTCCTGTTGCATCTGAAAGTAGAAACTCGCCCGATTACAATGGTGTGTGTACTTTTCCCCTAGGCCATTCCGGTTATTTGTTTCTAGTATCAGACTTGCGAAAATTTTGATGGTTTCTCAACCATTCCTTAACTTCGGACTCCCATATCCCGCGAACGGATTGACGAACTCGAGAAATTCCTGTTGCATCTGAAAACAGAAACTCGCACGATTACAATGGTGTGTGTATTTTTCCGCTAGGCCAATGTAGTTATTTGTTTCGAGTATCAGACTTGCGAAAATTTTGATGGTTTCTCAATCATGCCATAAATTCAAACTCCCATATCTCGCGAACGGATTGACGAACTCGAGGAATTCCTGTTGCATCTGAAAGTAGAAACTCGCCCGATTACAATGGTATCTGTACTATCCCACTAGGCCATTCCAGTCATTCGTTTCTAGCATCAGACTTGTGAAAATTTTGATGGTTTCTCAATCATTCCGTAACTTCAAACTCCCATATCTCGCGAACGGATTGTCGAACTCGAGAAATTCCTGTTGCATCTGAAAGTAGAAACTCGCCCGATTACATTGGTGTGTGTACTTTTCCCCTAGGCCATGGTAGTTATTGGTTTCGAGTGTCAGACTTGCGAAAATTTCGATGGCTTCTCAACCATTCCTTAACTTCAAAACTCCCCTATCTCGCGAACGGATTGACGAACTCGAGAAATGCCATTTGCATCTGAAAGTAGAAACTCGCCCGATTACAATGGTGTGTGTACTTTTCCCCTAGGCCATTCCAGTTATAGGTTTCGAGGATCAGACTTGCGAAAATTTTGATGGTTTCTCCACCATTCCTTAACTTCAAACTCCCATGTCTCGCAAACGGATTGACGAACTCGAGAAATTCCTGTTGCATCTGAAAGTAGAAACTCGCCCGATCACAATGGTGTGTGTACTTTTCCCCTAGGCCATTCCGGTTATTGGTTTCTAGTATCAGACTTGCGAAAATTTTGATGGTTTCTCAACCATCTCTTAACTCCAAACTCGGATATTTCGCGAACTGATTGACGAATCCGAAAAATTTCTGTTGCATCTGAAAGTAGAAGCTCTCCCGATTACAACGGTATGTGTATTTTCCCGCTAGGCCATTGTAGTTATTTGTTTCGAGTATCAGACTTGCAAAAATTTTGATGGCTTCTCAACCATTCCTTAACTTCAAACTCCCATATCTCGCGAACGGATTGACGAATTCGAGAAAATCCTGTTGCATCTGAAAGTAGAAACTCGCCCGATTACAATGGTGTGTGTACTTTTCCCCTAGGCCATTTCAGTCATTCGTTTCTAGCATCAGACTTGCGATCATTTTGATGGTTTCTCAACCATTCCTTAACTACAAACTCCCATATCTCGCTAACGGATTGACGAACTCGAGAAAATCCTGTTGCAACTGAAAGTAGAAACTCGCCCGATTACAATGGTGTGTGTACTTTTCCCCTTGGCCATTCCGGTTATTGGTTTCTAGTATCAGACTTGCGATCATTTTGATGGTTTCTCAATCATGCCATAACTTCAAACTCCCATATCTCGCGATCGGATTGACGAACTCGAGAAATTCCTGTTGCATCTGAAAGCAGAAACTCGCCCGATTACAGTGGTGTCTGTACTTTCCCCCTAGGCCATTCCAGTCATTCGTTTCTAGCATCAGACTTGCGAAAATTTTGATGGTTTCTCAATCATTCCTTAACTTCAAACTCCCATATCTCGCGAACGGATTGTCGAACTCGAGAAATTCCTTTTGCATCTGAAAGTAGAAACTCGCCCGATTACAATGGTGTGTGTACTTTTCCCCTAGGCCGTTGTAGTTATTAGTTTCGAGTATCAGACTTGCGAAAATTTTGATGGTTTCTCAACCATTCCGTAACTTCAAACTCCCATATCTCGCGAACGGATTGACGATTCCGGAATGTTTCTGTTGCATCTGAAAGTAGAAGCTCTCACGATTAGAACGGTATGTGTATTTAACCGCTAGGCCATTGTAGTTATTGGTTTCGAGTATCAGACTTGCGAAAATTTTGATGGTTTCTCAACCATTCCTTAACTTCAGACTCCCATATCTCGCGAACGGATTGACGAACTCGAGAAATTCCTGTTGCATCTGAAAGCAGAAACTCGCACGATTACAGTGGTGTGTGTATTTTTCCGCTAGGCAAATGTAGTTATTTGTTTCGAGTATCAGACTTGCGAAAATTTTGATGGTTTCTCAATCATGCAATAACTTCAAACTCCCATATCTCGCGAACGGATTGACGAACTCGAGAAATTCCTGTTGCATCTGAAAGTAGAAACTCGCACGATTACAATGGTGTGTGTGATTTTCCGCTAGGCCAATGTAGTTATTTGTTTCGAGTATCAGACTTAGGAAAATTTTGATGGTTTCTCCACCATTCCTTAACTTCAAACTCCCATATCTCGCGAACGAATAGACGAACTCGGGAAATTCCTGTTTTATCTGAATTCGAAACTCGCCCGATTACAGCGGTATGTGTATTTTTGCCCCACGCCATCGAAGTTATTGGTTTCGAGTATCAGACTTGCGAAATTTTGATGGCTTCTCAACCATTCCTTAACTTCAAAACTCCCCTATCTCGCGAACGGATTGACGAACTCGAGAAATGCCATTTGCATCTGAAAGTAGAAACTCGCCCGATTACAATGGTGTGTGTACTTTTCCCCTAGGCCATTCCAGTTATAGGTTTCGAGGATCAGACTTGCGAAAATTTTGATGGTTTCTCCACCATTCCTTAACTTCAAACTCCCATGTCTCGCAAACGGATTGACGAACTCGAGAAATTCCTGTTGCATCTGAAAGTAGAAACTCGCCCGATCACAATGGTGTGTGTACTTTTCCCCTAGGCCATTCCGGTTATTGGTTTCTAGTATCAGACTTGCGAAAATTTTGATGGTTTCTCAACCATCTCTTAACTCCAAACTCGGATATTTCGCGAACTGATTGACGAATCCGAAAAATTTCTGTTGCATCTGAAAGTAGAAGCTCTCCCGATTACAACGGTATGTGTATTTTCCCGCTAGGCCATTGTAGTTATTTGTTTCGAGTATCAGACTTGCAAAAATTTTGATGGCTTCTCAACCATTCCTTAACTTCAGACTCCCATATCTCGCGAACGGATTGACGAATTCGAGAAAATCCTGTTGCATCTGAAAGCAGAAACTCGCACGATTACAGTGGTGTGTGTATTTTTCCGCTAGGCGAATGTAGTTATTTGTTTCGAGTATCAGACTTGCGAAAATTTTGATGGTTTCTCAATCATTCCTTAACTTCAAACTCCCATGTCTCGCGAACGGATTGTCGAACTCGAGAAATTCCTTTTGCATCTGAAAGTAGAAACTCGCCCGAGTACAATGGTGTGTGTACTTTTCCCCTAGGCCATTCCGGTTATTGGTTTCTAGTATCAGACTTGCGAAAATTTTGATAGTTTCTCAACCATTCCTTAAATTCAGACTCCCATATCACGCGAACGGATTGGCGAACTCGAGAAATTCCTGTTGCATCTGAAAGAAGAAACTCGCACGATTACAATGGTGTGTGTGTTTTTCCGCTAGGCCAATGTAGTTATTTGTTTCGAGTATCAGACTTGCGAAAATTTTGATGGTTTCTCAATCATGCCATAACTTCAAACTCCCATATCTCGCGAGCGGATTGACGAACTCGAGAAATTCCTGCTGCATCTGAAAGTAGAAACTCGCCGGATTACAATGGTGTGTGTACTTTTCCCCTTGGCCATTCCAGTTATTGGTTTCGAGTATCAGACTTGCGAAAATTTTGATGGTTTCTCAACCATTCCTTAACTTCAAACTCCCATATCTCGCGAACGGATTGACGAACTCGAGAAATGCCATTTGCATCTGAAAGCAGAAACTCGCCCGATTACAACGGTATGTGTATCTTCCCCCTAGGCCATTGTAGTTATTGGTTTCGAGTATCAGACTTGCGAAAATTTTGATGGTTTCTCAACCATTCCTTAACTTTAAACTCCCATATCTCGCTGACGGATTGACGAACTCGAGAAATTCCTGTTGCATCTGAAAGTTGAAACTCGCCCGATTACAATGGTATGTGTACTTTTCTCCTAGGCCATTCCAGTTATTGGTTTCGAGTATCAGACTTGCGAAAATTTTGATGGTTTCTGCACCATTCCTTAACTTCAAACTCCCATATCTCGCGAGCGGATTGACGAACTCGAGAAATTCCTGCTGCATCTGAAAGTAGAAACTCGCCCGATTACAAGGGTGTGTGTACTCTTCCCCTAGGCTATTCCTGTTATTGGTTTCTAGCATCAGACTTGCGAAAATATTGATGGTTTCTCAACCATTCCTTAACTTCAAACTCCCATATCCCGCGAACGGATTGACGAACTCGAGAAATTCCTGTTGCATCTGAAAGCAGAAACTCGCCCGATTACAATGGTGTGTGTACTTTTCCCCTAGGCCATTGTATTTATTGTTTTCGAGTATCAGACTTGCGAAAATATTGATGGTTTCTCAACCATTCCTTAACTTCAAACTCCCATATCCCGCGAACGGGTTGACGAACTCGAGAAATTCCTGTTGCATCTGAAAGCAGAAACTCGCCCGATTACAATGGTGTGTGTACTTTTCCCCTAGGCCATTGTATTTATTGTTTTCGAGTATCAGACTTGCGAAAATATTGATGGTTTCTCAACCATTCCTTAACTTCAAACTCCCATATCCCGCGAACGGGTTGACGAACTCGAGAAATTCCTCTTGCATCCGAAAGTAGAAACTCGCCCGATTACAAAGGTATGTGTATTTTTCCCCTAGGCCGTTCCAGTTGTTGGTTTCGAGTATCAGACTTGCGAAAATATTGATGGTTTCTCAACCATTCCTTAACTTTAAGCTCCCATATCTCGCTGACGGATTGACGAACTCGAGAAATTCCTGTTGCATCTGAAAGTTGAAACTCGCCCGATTACAATGGTATGTGTACTTTTCTCCTAGGCCATTCCAGTTATTGGTTTCGAGTATCAGACTTGCGAAAATTTTGATGGTTTCTGCACCATTCCTTAACTTCAAACTCCCATATCTCGCGAACGGATTGACGAACTCGAGAAATGCCATTTGCATCTGAAAGCAGAAACTCGCCCGATTACAACGGTATGTGTATTTTCCCCCTAGGCCATTGTAGTTATTTGTTTCGAGTATCAGACTTGCGAAAATTTTGATGGTTTCTCAA
Source organism: Ptiloglossa arizonensis (assembly GCF_051014685.1). Taxonomy (NCBI): domain Eukaryota; kingdom Metazoa; phylum Arthropoda; class Insecta; order Hymenoptera; family Colletidae; genus Ptiloglossa; species Ptiloglossa arizonensis. The sequence continues at coordinate 1,659,953 of NW_027478415.1, forward strand.
CCATTCCTTAACTTTAAACTCCCATATCTCGCTGACGGATTGACGAACTCGAGAAATTCCTGTTGCATCTGAAAGTTGAAACTCGCCCGATTACAATGGTATGTGTACTTTTCTCCTAGGCCATTCCAGTTATTGGTTTCGAGTATCAGACTTGCGAAAATTTTGATGGTTTCTGCACCATTCCTTAACTTCAAACTCCCATATCTCGCGAGCGGATTGACGAACTCGAGAAATTCCTGCTGCATCTGAAAGTAGAAACTCGCCGGATTACAATGGTGTGTGTACTTTTCCCCTAGGCCATTCCAGTTATTGGTTTCGAGTATCAGACTTGCGAAAATTTTGATGGTTTCTCAACCATTCCTTAACTTTAAACTCCCATATCTCGCTGACGGATTGACGAACTCGAGAAATTCCTGTTGCATCTGAAAGTTGAAACTCGCCCGATTACAATGGTATGTGTACTTTTCTCCTAGGCCATTCCAGTTATTGGTTTCGAGTATCAGACTTGCGAAAATTTTGATGGTTTCTGCACCATTCCTTAACTTCAAACTCCCATATCTCGCGAGCGGATTGACGAACTCGAGAAATTCCTGCTGCATCTGAAAGTAGAAACTCGCCCGATTACAATGGTGTGTGTACTTTTCCCCTAGGCCATTCCAGTTATTGGTTTCGAGTATCAGACTTGCGAAAATTTTGATGGTTTCTCAACCATTCCTTAACTTCAAACTCCCATATCTCGCGAACGGATTGACGAACTCGAGAAATGCCATTTGCATCTGAAAGCAGAAACTCGCCCGATAACAACGGTATGTGTATTTTCCCCCTAGGCCATTGTAGTTATTGGTTTCGAGTATCAGACTTGCGAAAATTTTGATGGTTTCTCAACCATTCCTTAACTTTAAACTCCCATATCTCGCTGACGGATTGACGAACTCGAGAAATTCCTGTTGCATCTGAAAGTTGAAACTCGCCCGATTACAATGGTATGTGTACTTTTCTCCTAGGCCATTCCAGTTATTGGTTTCGAGTATCAGACTTGCGAAAATTTTGATGGTTTCTGCACCATTCCTTAACTTCAAACTCCCATATCTCGCGAGCGGATTGACGAACTCGAGAAATTCCTGCTGCATCTGAAAGTAGAAACTCGCCCGATTACAAGGGTGTGTGTACTCTTCCCCTAGGCCATTCCTGTTATTGGTTTCTAGCATCAGACTTGCGAAAATATTGATGGTTTCTCAACCATTCCTTAACTTCGAACTCCCATATCCCGCGAACGGATTGACGAACTCGAGAAATTCCTGTTGCATCTGAAAGCAGAAACTCGCCCGATTACAATGGTGTGTGTACTTTTCCCCTAGGCCATTGTATTTATTGTTTTCGAGTATCAGACTTGCGAAAATATTGATGGTTTCTCAACCATTCCTTATCTTCAAACTCCCATATCCCGCGAACGGGTTGACGAACTCGAGAAATTCCTCTTGCATCCGAAAGTAGAAACTCGCCCGATTACAAAGGTATGTGTATTTTTCCCCTAGGCCGTTCCAGTTGTTGGTTTCGAGTATCAGACTTGCGAAAATATTGATGGTTTCTCAACCATTCCTTAACTTTAAACTCCCATATCTCGCTGACGGATTGACGAACTCGAGAAATTCCTGTTGCATCTGAAAGTTGAAACTCGCCCGATTACAATGGTATGTGTACTTTTCTCCTAGGCCATTCCAGTTATTGGTTTCGAGTATCAGACTTGCGAAAATTTTGATGGTTTCTGCACCATTCCTTAACTTCAAACTCCCATATCTCGCGAGCGGATTGACGAACTCGAGAAATTCCTGCTGCATCTGAAAGTAGAAACTCGCCGGATTACAATGGTGTGTGTACTTTTCCCCTAGGCCATTCCAGTTATTGGTTTCGAGTATCAGACTTGCGAAAATTTTGATGGTTTCTCAACCATTCCTTAACTTCAAACTCCCATATCTCGCGAACGGATTGACGAACTCGAGAAATGCCATTTGCATCTGAAAGCAGAAACTCGCCCGATTACAACGGTATGTGTATTTTCCCCCTAGGCCATTGTAGTTATTGGTTTCGAGTATCAGACTTGCGAAAATTTTGATGGTTTCTCAACCATTCCTTAACTTTAAACTCCCATATCTCGCTGACGGATTGACGAACTCGAGAAATTCCTGTTGCATCTGAAAGTTGAAACTCGCCCGATTACAATGGTATGTGTACTTTTCTCCTAGGCCATTCCAGTTGTTGGTTTCGAGTATCAGACTTGCGAAAATATTGATGGTTTCTCAACCATTCCTTAACTTTAAACTCCCATATCTCGCTGACGGATTGACGAACTCGAGAAATTCCTGTTGCATCTGAAAGTTGAAACTCGCCCGATTACAATGGTATGTGTACTTTTCTCCTAGGCCATTCCAGTTATTGGTTTCGAGTATCAGACTTGCGAAAATTTTGATGGTTTCTGCACCATTCCTTAACTTCAAACTCCCATATCTCGCTGACGGATTGACGAACTCGAGAAATTCCTGTTGCATCTGAAAGTTGAAACTCGCCCGATTACAATGGTATGTGTACTTTTCTCCTAGGCCATTCCAGTTATTGGTTTCGAGTATCAGACTTGCGAAAATTTTGATGGTTTCTGCACCATTCCTTAACTTCAAACTCCCATATCTCGCGAGCGGATTGACGAACTCGAGAAATTCCTGCTGCATCTGAAAGTAGAAACTCGCCCGATTACAAGGGTGTGTGTACTCTTCCCCTAGGCCATTCCTGTTATTGGTTTCTAGCATCAGACTTGCGAAAATATTGATGGTTTCTCAACCATTCCTTAACTTCAAACTCCCATATCCCGCGAACGGATTGACGAACTCGAGAAATTCCTGTTGCATCTGAAAGCAGAAACTCGCCCGATTACAATGGTGTGTGTACTTTTCCCCTAGGCCATTGTATTTATTGTTTTCGAGTATCAGACTTGCGAAAATATTGATGGTTTCTCAACCATTCCTTAACTTCAAACTCCCATATCCCGCGAACGGGTTGACGAACTCGAGAAATTCCTCTTGCACCCGAAAGTAGAAACTCGCCCGATTACAAAGGTATGTGTATTTTTCCCCTAGGCCGTTCCAGTTGTTGGTTTCGAGTATCAGACTTGCGAAAATATTGATGGTTTCTCAACCATTCCTTAACTTTAAACTCCCATATCTCGTTGACGGATTGACGAACTCGAGAAATTCCTGTTGCATCTGAAAGTTGAAACTCGCCCGATTACAATGGTATGTGTACTTTTCTCCTAGGCCATTCCAGTTATTGGTTTCGAGTATCAGACTTGCGAAAATTTTGATGGTTTCTGCACCATTCCTTAACTTCAAACTCCCATATCTCGCGAGCGGATTGACGAACTCGAGAAATTCCTGCTGCATCTGAAAGTAGAAACTCGCCGGATTACAATGGTGTGTGTACTTTTCCCCTAGGCCATTCCAGTTATTGGTTTCGAGTATCAGACTTGCGAAAATTTTGATGGTTTCTCAACCATTCCTTAACTTCAAACTCCCATATCTCGCGAACGGATTGACGAACTCGAGAAATGCCATTTGCATCTGAAAGCAGAAACTCGCCCGATTACAACGGTATGTGTATTTTCCCCCTAGGCCATTGTAGTTATTGGTTTCTAGCATCAGACTTGCGAAAATATTGATGGTTTCTCAACCATTCCTTAACTTCGAACTCCCATATCCCGCGAACGGATTGACGAACTCGAGAAATTCCTGTTGCATCTGAAAGCAGAAACTCGCCCGATTACAATGGTGTGTGTACTTTTCCCCTAGGCCATTGTATTTATTGTTTTCGAGTATCAGACTTGCGAAAATATTGATGGTTTCTCAACCATTCCTTATCTTCAAACTCCCATATCCCGCGAACGGGTTGACGAACTCGAGAAATTCCTCTTGCATCCGAAAGTAGAAACTCGCCCGATTACAAAGGTATGTGTATTTTTCCCCTAGGCCGTTCCAGTTGTTGGTTTCGAGTATCAGACTTGCGAAAATATTGATGGTTTCTCAACCATTCCTTAACTTTAAACTCCCATATCTCGCTGACGGATTGACGAACTCGAGAAATTCCTGTTGCATCTGAAAGTTGAAACTCGCCCGATTACAATGGTATGTGTACTTTTCTCCTAGGCCATTCCAGTTATTGGTTTCGAGTATCAGACTTGCGAAAATTTTGATGGTTTCTGCACCATTCCTTAACTTCAAACTCCCATATCTCGCGAGCGGATTGACGAACTCGAGAAATTCCTGCTGCATCTGAAAGTAGAAACTCGCCGGATTACAATGGTGTGTGTACTTTTCCCCTAGGCCATTCCAGTTATTGGTTTCGAGTATCAGACTTGCGAAAATTTTGATGGTTTCTCAACCATTCCTTAACTTCAAACTCCCATATCTCGCGAACGGATTGACGAACTCGAGAAATGCCATTTGCATCTGAAAGCAGAAACTCGCCCGATTACAACGGTATGTGTATTTTCCCCCTAGGCCATTGTAGTTATTGGTTTCGAGTATCAGACTTGCGAAAATTTTTATGGTTTCTCAACCATTCCTTAACTTTAAACTCCCATATCTCGCTGACGGATTGACGAACTCGAGAAATTCCTGTTGCATCTGAAAGTTGAAACTCGCCCGATTACAATGGTATGTGTACTTTTCTCCTAGGCCATTCCAGTTATTGGTTTCGAGTATCAGACTTGCGAAAATTTTGATGGTTTCTGCACCATTCCTTAACTTCAAACTCCCATATCTCGCGAGCGGATTGACGAACTCGAGAAATTCCTGCTGCATCTGAAAGTAGAAACTCGCCCGATTACAAGGGTGTGTGTACTCTTCCCCTAGGCCATTCCTGTTATTGATTTCTAGCATCAGACTTGCGAAAATATTGATGGTTTCTCAACCATTCCTTAACTTCAAACTCCCATATCCCGCGAACGGATTGACGAACTCGAGAAATTCCTGTTGCATCTGAAAGCAGAAACTCGCCCGATTACAATGGTGTGTGTACTTTTCCCCTAGGCCATTGTATTTATTGTTTTCGAGTATCAGACTTGCGAAAATATTGATGGTTTCTCAACCATTCCTTAACTTCAAACTCCCATATCCCGCGAACGGGTTGACGAACTCGAGAAATTCCTCTTGCATCCGAAAGTAGAAACTCGCCCGATTACAAAGGTATGTGTATTTTTCCCCTAGGCCGTTCCAGTTATTGGTTTCGAGTATCAGACCAGCGAAAACTTTGATGGTTTCTCAACCATTCCTTAACTTCAAACTCCCATATAACGCGAACGGATTGACGAACTCGAGAAATTCCTGTTGCATCTGAAAGTAAAAACTCGCGCGATTAATATGGTGTGTGTACTTTTCCCCTAGACCATTCCAGTTATTAGTTTCGCGAATCAGACATGCGAAAATTTTGATAGTTTCTCCACCATTCCTTAAGTTCAAACCCCCATTTCTCGCGAACAGATTGAAGAACTCGAGAAATTCCTGTTGCATCTGAAAGCAGAAACTCTCCCGATTACAATGGTATGTGTATTTTTCCCCTAGGCCGTTCCAGTTATTGGTTTCGAGTAACAGACTAGCGAGAATTTAGATGGTTTCTCAACCATTCCTTAACTTCCAAATCCCATACCTCGCGGACGGATAGACGAACTCGAGAAATTCCTGTTGCATCTGAAAGTAGAAACTCACCCGATTAATATGGTGTGTGTACTTTTCCCCTAGGCCATTGTAGTTATTGTTTTCGAGTATCAGACTTGCGACGATTTTGATGGTTTCTCAACCATTCCTTAACTTCAAACTCCCATATCTCGCGAACGGATTGACGAACTCGAGAAATTCCTCTTGCGCCCGATAGTAGAAACTCGCCCGATTACAACGGTGTGTGTATTTTTCCCCTAGGCCGTTCCAGTTATTGGTTTCGAGTAGCAGACATGCGAGTATTTAGATGGTTTCTCAACCATTCCTTAACTTCAAAATCCCATATCTCGCGAACGAATTGACGAACTCGAGAAATTCCTGTTGCATTTGAAAGTAGAAGCTATCCCGATTACAATGGTGTGTGTACATTTCCCCGAGGCCATTCTAGTTATTGGTTTTGAGTATCAGACTTGCGAAAATTTTGATGGTTTCTCAACCATTCCTTAACTTCAAACTCCCATATCTCGCGAACGGATTGACGAACTCGAGAAATTCCTGCTGCATCTGAAAGTAGGAACTCGCGCGATTAATATGGTGTGTGTACTTTCCCCCTAGACCATTCCAGTTATTGGTTTCGAGTATCAGACTTGCGAAAATTTTGATGGTTTCACCACCATTCCTTAAGTTCAAACCCCCATATCTCGCGAACAGATTGAAGAACTCGAGAAACTCCTGTTGCATCTGAAAGTAGAAACTCGCCAGATTACAATGGCATGTGTATTTTCCCCTAGGCCGTTCCAGTTATTGGTTTCGAAGAACGAACTAGCGAGAATTTAGATGGTTTCTCAACCATTCCTTAGCTTCAAACTCCAATATCTCGCGAACGGTTTGTCGAACTCGAGAAATTCCTGTTGCATCTGAACGCAGAAACTCGCCCGATTACAACGGTATGTGTACTTTTCCCCTAGGCTATTGTTGTTATTGGTTTCGAGTATCAGACTTGAGAAAATTTTGATGGTTTCTCAACCATTCCTTAACTTCAAACTCCCATATCTCGCAGACGGATTGACGAACTCGAGAAATTCCTGTTGCATCTGAAAGTAGAAACTCGCCCGATTACAATGGTGTGTGTACTTTTCCCCTAGGCCATTGTAGTTATTGGTTTCGAGTATCAGACTTGCGAAAATTTTGATGGTTTCTCAACAATTTCTTAACTCCAAACTCCGATATTTCGCGAACGGATTGACGAATCCAAAAAATTTATATTGCATCTGAAAATAGAAACTCTCCCGATTACAACGGTATGTGTACTTTTCCCCTAGGCTATTGTAGTTATTGGTTTCGAGTATCAGACTTGCGAAAATTTTGATGGTTTCTGCACCATTCCTTAACTTCAAACCCCCCTATCTCGCGAACGGATTGACGAACTCGATAAATTCCTGCTGCATCTGAAAGTAGAAACTCGCCCGATTACAATGGTGTGTGTACTCTTCCCCTAGGCCATTGTAGTTATTGGTTTCGAGTATCAGACTTGCGAAAATATTGATGGTTTCTCAACCATTCCTTAACTTCAAACTCCCATATCCCGCGAACGGGTTGACGAACTCGAGAAATTCCTCTTGCATCCGAAAGTAGAAACTCGCCCGATTACAAAGGTATGTGTATTTTTCCCCTAGGCCGTTCCAGTTATTGGTTTCGAGTATCAGACCAGCGAAAACTTTGATGGTTTCTCAACCATTCCATAACTTCAAACTCCCATATCACGCGAACGGATTGACGAACTCGAGAAATTCCTGTTGCATCTGAAAGTAAAAACTCGCGCGATTAATATGGTGTGTGTACTTTTCCCCTAGACCATTCCAGTTATTAGTTTCGCGAATCAGACATGCGAAAATTTTGATAGTTTCTCCACCATTCCTTAAGTTCAAACCCCCATTTCTCGCGAACAGATTGAAGAACTCGAGAAATTCCTGTTGCATCTGAAAGCAGAAACTCTCCCGATTACAATGGTATGTATATTTTTCCCCTAGGCAGTTCCAGTTATTGGTTTCGAGTAACAGACTAGCGAGAATTTAGATGGTTTCTCAACCATTCCTTAACTTCCAAATCCCATACCTCGCGGACGGATAGACGAACTCGAGAAATTCCTGTTGCATCTGAAAGTAGAAACTCACCCGATTAATATGGTGTGTGTACTTTTCCCCTAGGCCATTGTAGTTATTGTTTTCGAGTATCAGACTTGCGAAGATTTTGATGGTTTCTCAACCATTCCTGAACTTCAAACTCCCATATCTCGCGAACGGATTGAGGAACTCGAGAAATTCCTCTTGCGCCCGATAGTAGAAACTCGCCCGATTACAACGGTGTGTGTATTTTTCCCCTAGGCCGTTCCAGTTATTGGTTTCGAGTAGCAGACATGCGAGTATTTAGATGGTTTCTCAACCATTCCTTAACTTCAAAATCCCATATCTCGCGAACGAATTGACGAACTCGAGAAATTCCTGTTGCATTTGAAAGTAGAAGCTATCCCGATTACAATGGTGTGTGTACATTTCCCCGAGGCCATTCTAGTTATTGGTTTTGAGTATCAGACTTGCGAAAATTTTGATGGTTTCTCAACCATTCCTTAACTTCAAACTCCCATATCTCGCGAACGGATTGACGAACTCGAGAAATTCCTGCTGCATCTGAAAGTAGGAACTCGCGCGATTAATATGGTGTGTGTACTTTTCCCCTAGACCATTCCAGTTATTGGTTTCGAGTATCAGACTTGCGAAAATTTTGATGGTTTCACCACCATTCCTTAAGTTCAAACCCCCATATCTCGCGAACAGATTGAAGAACTCGAGAAACTCCTGTTGCATCTGAAAGTAGAAACTCGCCAGATTACAATGGCATGTGTATTTTCCCCTAGGCCGTTCCAGTTATTGGTTTCGAAGAACGAACTAGCGAGAATTTAGATGGTTTCTCAACCATTCCTTAGCTTCAAACTCCAATATCTCGCGAACGGTTTGTCGAACTCGAGAAATTCCTGTTGCATCTGAAAGCAGAAACTCGCCCGATTACAACGGTATGTGTACTTTTCCCCTAGGCTATTGTTGTTATTGGTTTCGAGTATCAGACTTGAGAAAATTTTGATGGTTTCTCAACCATTCCTTAACTTCAAACTCCCATATCTCGCAGACGGATTGACGAACTCGAGAAATTCCTGTTGCATCTGAAAGTAGAAACTCGCCCGATTACAATGGTGTGTGTACTTTTCCCCTAGGCCATTGCAGTTATTGGTTTCGAGTATCAGACTTGCGAAAATTTTGATGGTTTCTCAACAATTTCTTAACTCCAAACTCCGATATTTCGCGAACGGATTGACGAATCCAAAAAATTTATATTGCATCTGAAAATAGAAACTCTCCCGATTACAACGGTATGTGTACTTTTCCCCTAGGCTATTGTAGTTATTGGTTTCGAGTATCAGACTTGCGAAAATTTTGATGGTTTCTGCACCATTCCTTAACTTCAAACCCCCCTATCTCGCGAACGGATTGACGAACTCGATAAATTCCTGCTGCATCTGAAAGTAGAAACTCGCCCGATTACAATGGTGTGTGTACTCTTCCCCTAGGCCATTGTAGTTATTGGTTTCGAGTATCAGACTTGCGAAAATTTTGATGGTTTCTCAACCATTACTTAACTTCAAACTCCCATATCCCGCGAACGGATTGTCGTACTCGAGAAATTCCTGTTGCATCTGAAAGCAGAAGCTCGCCCGATTACAATGGTGTGTGTACTTTTCCCCTAGGCCATTGTATTTATTGTTTTCGAGTATCAGACTTGCGAAAATATTGATGGTTTCTCAACCATTCCTTAACTTCAAACTCCCATATCCCGCGAACGGGTTGACGAACTCGAGAAATTCCTCTTGCATCCGAAAGTAGAAACTCGCCCGATTACAAAGGTATGTGTATTTTTCCCCTAGGCCGTTCCAGTTATTGGTTTCGAGTATCAGACCAGCGAAAACTTTGATGGTTTCTCAACCATTCCATAACTTCAAACTCCCATATCACGCGAACGGATTGACGAACTCGAGAAATTCCTGTTGCATCTGAAAGTAAAAACTCGCGCGATTAATATGGTGTGTGTACTTTTCCCCTAGACCATTCCAGTTATTAGTTTCGCGAATCAGACATGCGAAAATTTTGATAGTTTCTCCACCATTCCTTAAGTTCAAACCCCCATTTCTCGCGAACAGATTGAAGAACTCGAGAAATTCCTGTTGCATCTGAAAGCAGAATCTCTCCCGATTACAATGGTATGTGTATTTTTCCCCTAGGCAGTTCCAGTTATTGGTTTCGAGTAACAGACTAGCGAGAATTTAGATGGTTTCTCAACCATTCCTTAACTTCCAAATCCCATACCTCGCGGACGGATAGACGAACTCGAGAAATTCCTGTTGCATCTGAAAGTAGAAACTCACCCGATTAATATGGTGTGTGTACTTTTCCCCTAGGCCATTGTAGTTATTGTTTTCGAGTATCAGACTTGCGAAGATTTTGATGGTTTCTCAACCATTCCTGAACTTCAAACTCCCATATCTCGCGAACGGATTGAGGAACTCGAGAAATTCCTCTTGCGCCCGATAGTAGAAACTCGCCCGATTACAACGGTGTGTGTATTTTTCCCCTAGGCCGTTCCAGTTATTGGTTTCGAGTAGCAGACATGCGAGTATTTAGATGGTTTCTCAACCATTCCTTAACTTCAAAACCCCATATCTCGCGAGCGGATTGACGAACTCGAGAAATTCCTGTTGCATCTGAAAGTAGAAACTCGCCCGATGACAACGGTATGTGTGTTTTTCCCCGAGGCCATTCTAGTTATTGGTTTCGAGTATCAGACTTGCGAAAATTTTGATGGTTTCTCAACCATTCCTTAACTTCAAACTCCCATATCCCGGGAACGGATTGACGAACTCGAGGAATTCCTGTTGCATCTGAAAGCAGGCGCTCGCCCGGTTACAATGGTATGTGGTCTTTTCCCCTAGGCCATTGTATTTATTGTTTTCGAGTATCAGACTTGCGAAAATTTTGATGGTTTCTCAACCATTCCTTAACTTCAAACTCCCATATCTCGCGAACGGATAGACGAACTCGAGAAATTCCTGTTGCATCTGAAAGTAGAAACTCGCCCGATTACAATGGTGTGTGTACTCTTCCCCTAGGCCATTCCAGTTATTGGTTTCGAGTATCAGACTTGCGAAAATTTTGATGGTTTCTGCACCATTCCTTAACTTCAAACTCCCATATCTCGCGAGCGGATTGACGAACTCGAGAAATTCCTGCTGCATCTGAAAGTAGAAACTCGCCGGATTACAATGGTGTGTGTACTTTTCCCCTTGGCCATTCCAGTTATTGGTTTCGAGTATCAGACTTGCGAAAATTTTGATGGTTTCTCAACCATTCCTTAACTTCAAACTCCCATATCTCGCGAACGGATTGACGAACTCGAGAAATGCCATTTGCATCTGAAAGCAGAAACTCGCCCGATTACAACGGTATGTGTATTTTCCCCCTAGGCCATTGTAGTTATTGGTTTCGAGTATCAGACTTGCGAAAATTTTGATGGTTTCTCAACCATTCCTTAACTTTAAACTCCCATATCTCGCTGACGGATTGACGAACTCGAGAAATTCCTGTTGCATCTGAAAGTTGCAACTCGCCCGATTACAATGGTATGTGTACTTTTCTCCTAGGCCATTCCAGTTATTGGTTTCGAGTATCAGACTTGCGAAAATTTTGATGGTTTCTGCACCATTCCTTAACTTCAAACTCCCATATCTCGCGAGCGGATTGACGAACTCGAGAAATTCCTGCTGCATCTGAAAGTAGAAACTCGCCCGATTACAAGGGTGTGTGTACTCTTCCCCTAGGCCATTCCTGCTATTGGTTTCTAGCATCAGACTTGCGAAAATATTGATGGTTTCTCAACCATTCCTTAACTTCAAACTCCCATATCCCGCGAACGGATTGACGAACTCGAGAAATTCCTGTTGCATCTGAAAGCAGAAACTCGCCCGATTACAATGGTGTGTGTACTTTTCCCCTAGGCCATTGTATTTATTGTTTTCGAGTATCAGACTTGCGAAAATATTGATGGTTTCTCAACCATTCCTTAACTTCAAACTCCCATATCCCGCGAACGGGTTGACGAACTCGAGAAATTCCTCTTGCATCCGAAAGTAGAAACTCGCCCGATTACAAAGGTATGTGTATTTTTCCCCTAGGCCGTTCCAGTTGTTGGTTTCGAGTATCAGACTTGCGAAAATATTGATGGTTTCTCAACCATTCCTTAACTTTAAACTCCCATATCTCGATGACGGATTGACGAACTCGAGAAATTCCTGTTGCATCTGAAAGTTCAAACTCGCCCGATTACAATGGTATGTGTACTTTTCTCCTAGGCCATTCCAGTTATTGGTTTCGAGTATCAGACTTGCGAAAATTTTGATGGTTTCTGCACCATTCCTTAACTTCAAACTCCCATATCTCGCGAGCGGATTGACGAACTCGAGAAATTCCTGCTGCATCTGAAAGTAGAAACTCGCCGGATTACAATGGTGTGTGTACTTTTCCCCTAGACCATTCCAGTTATTGGTTTCGAGTACCAGACTTGCGAAAATTTTGATGGTTTCTCAACCATTCCTTAACTTCAAACTCCCATATCTCGCGAACGGATTGACGAACTCGAGAAATGCCATTTGCATCTGAAAGCAGAAACTCGCCCGATTACAACGGTATGTGTATTTTCCCCCTAGGCCATTGTAGTTATTGGTTTCGAGTATCAGACTTGCGAAAATTTTGATGGTTTCTCAACCATTCCTTAACTTTAAACTCCCATATCTCGCTGACGGATTGACGAACTCGAGAAATTCCTGTTGCATCTGAAAGTTGAAACTCGCCCGATTACAATGGTATGTGTACTTTTCTCCTAGGCCATTCCAGTTGTTGGTTTCGAGTATCAGACTTGCGAAAATATTGATGGTTTCTCAACCATTCCTTAACTTTAAACTCCCATATCTCGCTGACGGATTGACGAACTCGAGAAATTCCTGTTGCATCTGAAAGTTGAAACTCGCCCGATTACAATGGTATGTGTACTTTTCTCCTAGGCCATTCCAGTTATTGGTTTCGAGTATCAGACTTGCGAAAATTTTGATGGTTTCTGCACCATTCCTTAACTTCAAACTCCCATATCTCGCGAGCGGATTGACGAACTCGAGAAATTCCTGTTGCATCTGAAAGCAGAAACTCGCCCGATTACAATGGTGTGTGTACTTTTCCCCTAGGCCATTGTATTTATTGTTTTCGAGTATCAGACTTGCGAAAATTTTGATGGTTTCTCAACCATTCCTTAACTTTAAACTCCCATATCTCGCTGACGGATTGACGAACTCGAGAAATTCCTGTTGCATCTGAAAGTTGAAACTCGCCCGATTACAATGGTATGTGTACTTTTCTCCTAGGCCATTCCAGTTATTGGTTTCGAGTATCAGACTTGCGAAAATTTTGATGGTTTCTGCACCATTCCTTAACTTCAAACTCCCATATCTCGCGAGCGGATTGACGAACTCGAGAAATTCCTGTTGCATCTGAAAGTTGAAACTCGCCGGATTACAATGGTATGTGTACTTTTCTCCTAGGCCATTCCAGTTATTGGTTTCGAGTATCAGACTTGCGAAAATTTTGATGGTTTCTGCACCATTCCTTAACTTCAAACTCCCATATCTCGCGAGCGGATTGACGAACTCGAGAAATTCCTGCTGCATCTGAAAGTAGAAACTCGCCCGATTACAAGGGTGTGTGTACTCTTCCCCTAGGCCATTCCTGTTATTGGTTTCTAGCATCAGACTTGCGAAAATATTGATGGTTTCTCAACGATTCCTTAACTTTAAACTCCCATATCTCGCTGACGGATTGACGAACTCGAGAAATTCCTGTTGCATCTGAAAGTTGAAACTCGCCCGATTACAATGGTATGTGTACTTTTCTCCTAGGCCATTCCAGTTATTGGTTTCGAGTATCAGACTTGCGAAAATTTTGATGGTTTCTGCACCATTCCTTAACTTCAAACTCCCATATCTCGCGAGCGGATTGACGAACTCGAGAAATTCCTGCTGCATCTGAAAGTAGAAACTCGCCGGATTACAATGGTGTGTGTACTTTTCCCCTAGGCCATTCCAGTTATTGGTTTCGAGTATCAGACTTGCGAAAATTTTGATGGTTTCTCAACCATTCCTTAACTTCAAACTCCCATATCTCGCGAACGGATTGACGAACTCGAGAAATGCCATTTGCATCTGAAAGCAGAAACTCGCCCGATTACAACGGTATGTGTATTTTCCCCCTAGGCCATTGTAGTTATTGGTTTCGAGTATCAGACATGCGAAGATTTTGATGGTTTCTCAACCATTCCTGAACTTCAAACTCCCATATCTCGCGAACGGATTGACGAACTCGAGAAATTCCTCTTGCGTCCGATAGTAGAAACTCGCCCGATTACAACGGTGTGTGTATTTTTCCCCTAGGCCGTTCCAGTTATTGGTTTCGAGTAGCAGACATGCGAGTATTTAGATGGTTTCTCAACCATTCCTTAACTTCAAAACCCCATATCTCGCGAGCGGATTGACGAACTCGAGAAATTCCTGTTGCATCTGAAAGTAGAAACTCGCCCGATGACAACGGTATGTGTGTTTTTCCCCGAGGCCATTCTAGTTATTGGTTTTGAGTATCAGACTTGCGAAAATTTTGATGGTTTCTCAACCATTCCTTAACTTCAAACTCCCATATCTCGCGAACGGATTGACGAACTCGAGAAATTCATCTTGCGTCCGATAGTAGAAACTCTTCCGATTACAACGGTGTGTGTATTTTTCCCCTAGGCCGTTCCAGTTATTGGTTTCAAGTAGCAGACATGCGAGTATTTAGATCGTTTCTCAACCATTCCTTAACTTCAAAATCCCATATCTCGCGAACGAATTGACGAACTCGAGAAATTCCTGTTGCATTTGAAAGTAGAAGCTATCCCGATTACAATGGTGTGTGTACATTTCCCCGAGGCCATTCTAGTTATTGGTTTTGAGTATCAGACTTGCGAAAATTTTGATGGTTTCTCAACCATTCCTTAACTTCAAACTCCCATATCTCGCGAACGGATTGACGAACTCGAGAAATTCCTGCTGCATCTGAAAGTAGGAACTCGCGCGATTAATATGGTGTGTGTACTTTTCCCCTAGACCATTCCAGTTATTGGTTTCGAGTATCAGACTTGCGAAAATTTTGATGGTTTCACCACCATTCCTTAAGTTCAAACCCCCATATCTCGCGAACAGATTGAAGAACTCGAGAAACTCCTGTTGCATCTGAAAGTAGAAACTCGCCAGATTACAATGGCATGTGTATTTTTCCCCTAGGCCGTTCCAGTTATTGGTTTCGAAGAACGAACTAGCGAGAATTTAGATGGTTTCTCAACCATTCCTTAGCTTCAAACTCCAATATCTCGCGAACGGTTTGTCGAACTCGAGAAATTCCTGTTGCATCTGAAAGCAGAAACTCGCCCGATTACAACGGTATGTGTACTTTTCCCCTAGGCTATTGTAGTTATTGGTTTCGAGTATCAGACTTGAGAAAATTTTGATGGTTTCTCAACCATTCCTTAACTTCAAACTCCCATATCTCGCAGACGGATTGACGAACTCGAGAAATTCCTGTTGCATCTGAAAGTAGAAACTCGCCCGATTACAATGGTGTGTGTACTTTTCCCCTAGGCCATTGTAGTTATTGGTTTCGAGTATCAGACTTGCGAAAATTTTGATGGTTTCTCAACAATTTCTTAACTCCAAACTCCGATATTTCGCGAACGGATTGACGAATCCAAAAAATTTATATTGCATCTGAAAATAGAAACTCTCCCGATTACAACGGTATGTGTACTTTTCCCCTAGGCTATTGTAGTTATTGGTTTCGAGTATCAGACTTGCGAAAATTTTGATGGTTTCTGCACCATTCCTTAACTTCAAACCCCCCTATCTCGCGAACGGATTGACGAACTCGAGAAATTCCTGCTGCATCTGAAAGTAGAAACTCGCCCGATTACAATGGTGTGTGTACTCTTCCCCTAGGCCATTCCAGTTATTGGTTTCTAGCATCAGACGCGAAAATTTTGATGGTTTCTCAACCATTACTTAACTTCAAACTCCCATATCCCGCGAACGGATTGTCGTACTCGAGAAATTCCTGTTGCATCTGAAAGCAGAAGCTCGCCCGATTACAATGGTGTGTGTACTTTTCCCCTAGGCCATTGTATTTATTGTTTTCGAGTATCAGACTTGCGAAAATTTTGATGGTTTCTCAACCATTCCTGAACTTCAAACTCCCATATCTCGCGAACGGATTGACGAACTCGAGAAATTCCTGTTGCATCTGAAAGTGGAAACTCGCTCGATTACAATGGTGTGTATATTTTTCCCATAGGCCATAGTAGTTATTCGTCTCGCGTATCAGACTTGCGAAAATTTTGATGGTTTCTCAACCATTCCTTAACTTCAAACTCCCATATTTCGCGAATGGATTGACGAATCCGAAAAACTTCTGTTGCATCTGAAAGTAGAAACTCTTCCGATTACAACGGTATGTGTATTTTTCCCGTAGGCCTTCGTAGTTATTGGTTTCGAGTATCAGACTTGCGAAAATTTTGATGGTTTCTCAACCATTCCTTACATTCAAACTCCCATATTTCGCGAACGGATTGACGAACTCGAGAAATTCCTGTTGCATCTGAAAGTCGAAACTCGCCCGATTACAACGGCATGTGTATTTTTCCCCTAGGCCTTTGTAGTTATTTGTTTCGAGTGTCAGACTTGAGAAAATTTTGATGGTTTCTCAACCATTCCTTACATTCAAACTCCCATATTTCGCGAACGGATTGACGAACTCGAGAAATTCCTGCTGCATCTGAAAGTAGGAACTCGCGCGATTAATATGGTGTGTGCACTTTTCCCCTAGACCATTCCAGTTATTGGTTTCGAGTATCAGACTTGCGAAAATTTTGATGGTTTCTGCACCATTCCTTAACTTCAAACCCCCCTATCTCGCGAACGGATTGACGAACTCGAGAAATTCCTGCTGCATCTGAAAGTAGAAACTCGCCCGATTACAATGGTGTGTGTACTCTTCCCCTAGGCCATTCCAGTTATTGGTTTCTAGCATCAGACGCGAAAATTTTGATGGTTTCTCAACCATTACTTAACTTCAAACTCCCATATCCCGCGAACGGATTGTCGTACTCGAGAAATTCCTGTTGCATCTGAAAGCAGAAGCTCGCCCGATTACAATGGTGTGTGTACTTTTCCCCTAGGCCATTGTAGTTATTGGTTTCGAGTATCAGACTTGCGAAAATTTTGATGGTTTCTCAACAATTTCTTAACTCCAAACTCCGATATTTCGCGAACGGATTGACGAATCCAAAAAATTTATATTGCATCTGAAAATAGAAACTCTCCCGATTACAACGGTATGTGTACTTTTCCCCTAGGCTATTGTAGTTATTGGTTTCGAGTATCAGACTTGCGAAAATTTTGATGGTTTCTGCACCATTCCTTAACTTCAAACCCCCCTATCTCGCGAACGGATTGACGAACTCGAGAAATTCCTGCTGCATCTGAAAGTAGAAACTCGCCCGATTACAATGGTGTGTGTACTCTTCCCCTAGGCCATTCCAGTTATTGGTTTCTAGCATCAGACGCGAAAATTTTGATGGTTTCTCAACCATTACTTAACTTCAAACTCCCATATCCCGCGAACGGATTGTCGTACTCGAGAAATTCCTGTTGCATCTGAAAGCAGAAGCTCGCCCGATTACAATGGTGTGTGTACTTTTCCCCTAGGCCATTGTATTTATTGTTTTCGAGTATCAGACTTGCGAAAATTTTGATGGTTTCTCAACCATTCCTGAACTTCAAACTCCCATATCTCGCGAACGGATTGACGAACTCGAGAAATTCCTGTTGCATCTGAAAGTGGAAACTCGCTCGATTACAATGGTGTGTATATTTTTCCCATAGGCCATAGTAGTTATTCGTCTCGCGTATCAGACTTGCGAAAATTTTGATGGTTTCTCAACCATTCCTTAACTTCAAACTCCCATATTTCGCGAATGGATTGACGAATCCGAAAAACTTCTGTTGCATCTGAAAGTAGAAACTCTTCCGATTACAACGGTATGTGTATTTTTCCCGTAGGCCTTCGTAGTTATTGGTGTCGAGTATCAGACTTGCGAAAATTTTGATGGTTTCTCAACCATTCCTTACATTCAAACTCCCATATTTCGCGAACGGATTGACGAACTCGAGAAATTCCTGTTGCATCTGAAAGTCGAAACTCGCCCGATTACAACGGCATGTGTATTTTTCCCCTAGGCCTTTGTAGTTATTTGTTTCGAGTGTCAGACTTGAGAAAATTTTGATGGTTTCTCAACCATTCCTTACATTCAAACTCCCATATTTCGCGAACGGATTGACGAACTCGAGAAATTCCTGCTGCATCTGAAAGTAGGAACTCGCGCGATTAATATGGTGTGTGCACTTTTCCCCTAGACCATTCCAGTTATTGGTTTCGAGTATCAGACTTGCGAAAATTTTGATGGTTTCTCCACCATTCCTTAAGTTCAAACCCCCATATCTCGCGAACAGATTGAAGAACTCGAGAAACTCCTGTTGCATCTGAAAGTAGAAACTCGCCCGATTACAATGGCATGTGTATTTTTCCCCTAGGCCGTTCCAGTTATTGGTTTCGAAGAACGAACTAGCGAGAATTTAGATGGTTTCTCAACCATTCCTTAGCTTCAAACTCCAATATCTCGCGAACGGTTTGACGAACTCGAGAAATTCCTGTTGCATCTGAAAGCAGGAACTCGCCCGATTACAACGGTATGTGTACTTTTCCCCTAGGCTATTGTAGTTATTGGTTTCGAGTATCAGACTTGAGAAAATTTTGATGGTTTCTCAACCATTCCTTACCGTCAAACTCCCATATCTCGCGAACGGATTGACGAACTCGAGAAATTCCTGTTGCATCTGAAATCAGAAACACGCCCGATTACAATGGTGTGTGTACTTTTCCCCTAGGCCATTCCAGTTATTGGTTTCGAGTATCAGACCAGCGAAAGTTTTCATGGTTTCTCAACCATTCCTTAAATTCAAAATCCAATATCTCGCGAACGGATTGACGAACTCGAGAAATTCCTGTCGCATCTGAAAGTAGAAACTCTTCCGATTACAACGGTATGTGTATTTTTCCCGTAGGCCTTCGTAGTTATTGGTTTCGAGTATGAGACTTGCGAAAATTTTGATCGCTTCTCAACCATTTCTTAACTCCAAACTCCGATATTTCGCGAACGGATAGACGAATCCGAAAAATTTCTATTGCATCTGAAACTAGAAACTCTCCCGATTACAACGGTATGTGTATTTTTCACCTAGGCCATTGTAGTTTTTGGTTTCGAGTATCAGACTTGCGAAAATTTTGATGGTTTCTCAACCATTCCTTAACTTCAAACTCCCATATCTCGCAGACGGATTGACGAACTCGAGAAATTCCTGTTGCATCTGAATGTAGAAACTCGCCCGATTACAATGGTGTCTGTACTTTACCCCTAGGCTATTCCAGTCATTCGTTTCTAGCATCAGACTTGCGAAAATTTTGATGGTTTGTCAACCATTCCTTAACTCCAAACACCCATTTCTCGCGAACGGATTGACGAACTCGAGAAATCATGTTGCATCTAAAATCAGAAACACGCCCGATTACAATGGTGTGTGTACTTTTCCCCTAGGCCATTCCAGTTACTGGTTTCGAGTATCAGACCAGCGAAAATTTTGATGGTTTCTCAACCATTCCTTAACTTCAGAGTCCAATATCTCGCGAACGGATTGACGAACTCGAGAAATTCCTGTTGCATCTGAAAGCAGAAACACGCCCGATTACAACGGAATGTGTATTTTTCCCCTATGCCTTTGTTGTTATTGGTTTCGAGTACCAGACTTGCGTAAATTTTGATGATTTCTCAACCATTCCTTACCTTCGAACTCCCATATCTCGCGAACGGATTAACGAACTCGAGAAATTCCTGTTGCATCTGAAAGTAGAAACTCGCCCGATTACAATGGTGTGTGTACTTTTCCCCTAGGCCATTGTAGTTATTGGTTTCGAGTATCAGAATTGCGAAAATTTTGATGGTTTCTCAACCATTTCTTAACTCCAAACTCCGATATTTCGCGAACGGATTGACGAATCCGAAAAATTTCTATTGCATCTGAAAATAGAAACTCTCCCGATTACAACGGTATTTGTATTTTTCACCTAGGCCATTGTAGTTTTTGGTTTCGAGTATCAGACTTGCGAAAATTTTGATGGTTTCTCAACCATTCCTTAACTTCAAACTCCCCTATCTCGCGAACGGATTGACGAACTCGAGAAATGCCATTTGCATCCGAAAGCAGAAACTCGCCCGATTACAACGGTATGTGTATTTTTCCCCTAGGCCATTGTAGTTATTGGTTTCGAGTATCAGACTTGCGGAAATTTTGATGGTTTCTCAACCATCCCCTTAACTTCAAACTCCCATATCTCGCAGACGGATTGACGAACTCGAGAAATTCGTGTTGCATCTGAAAGTAGAAACTCGCCCGATTACAATGGTGTCTGTACTTTACCCCTAGGCCATTCCAGTCGTTCGTTTCTAGCATCAGACTTGCGAAAACTTTGATGGTTTGTCTACCATTCCTTAACTTCAAACTCCCATATCTCGCGAACGGATTGACGAACTCGAGAAATCCTGTTGCATCTGAAATCAGAAACACGCCCGATTACAATGGTGTGTGTACTTTTCCCCTAGGCCATTCCAGTTACTGGTTTCGAGTATCAGACCATCGAAAATTTTGATGGTTTCTCAACCATTCCTTAACTTCAAACTCCCATATCTCGCGAACGGATTGACGAACTCGAGAAATTCCTGTTGCATCTGAAAGTAAAAACTCGCCCGATTACAACGGTATATGTATTTTTACCCTAGGCCTATCTAGTTATTGGTTTCGAGTATCAGACTTGCTAAAATTTTGATGGTTTCTCAACCATTCCTTACCTTCAAACTCCCATATCTTGCGAACGGATTGACGAACTCGAGAAATTCCTGTTGCATCTGAAAGTAGAAACGAGCCCGATTACAACGGTGTGAGTACTATTCCCCTAGGCCGTTCCAGTTATTTGTTTCGAGTATCAGACCAGCGAAAATTTTGATGGTTTCTCAACCATTCCTTAACTTCAAAGTCCCATATTTCGCGAACGGATTGACGAAAGGAAAAATTTCTGTTGCATCTGAAAGTAGAAACTCGCCCGATTACAATGGTGTGTGTACTTTACACCTAGGCCTTTCCAGTTATTGGTTTCGAATATCAGACTTGCGAAAATTTTGATGGTTTCTCAACCATTCCTTAGATTCAAACTCCCATATCTCGCGATCGGATTAACGAACTCGAGAAATTCCAGTTGCATCTAAAAGTAGAAACTCGCCCGATTACAAGGATGTCAGTATTTTTCCCCTAGGCGTTTGTAGTTATTGGTTTCGAGTATCAGACTTCCGAAAATTTTGATGGTTTCTCAAACATTCCTTAACTTCAAACTCCCATATCTCGCGAACGGATTGACGAACTCGAGAAATTCCTGTTGCATCTGAAAGTGGAAACTCGCCCGATTACAAAGGTATGTGTATTTTTCCCCTAGGCCTTTGTAGTTATTGGTTTCGAGTATCAGACTTGCGAAAATGTTGGTCGTTTCTCAACCATTCCTTAATTTCAAACTCCCATATCTCACGAACGGATTGACGATCTCGAGAAATTCCTGTTGCATCTGAAAGCAGAAACTCGCCCGATTACAAAGGTGTGTGTACTTTTCGCCTAGGCCATTCCTGTTATTGGTTTCGAGTATCAGACAAGCGAATATTTTGATGGTTCCTCAATCAGTCCTTAACTTCAAACTCCCATATCTCGCGAACGGATTGACGAACTCGAGAAATTTCTGTTGCATCTGAGGGTAGAAACTCGCCCGATTAGAAAGATATGTTTGTTTTCCCCTAGGCCTTTGTAGTTATTGGTTTCGTGTATCAGACTTGCGAAAATTTTGATGGTTTCTCAACCATTCCTTAACTTCAAACTCCCATGTCTCGCGAACGGAATGACGAACTCGAGAAATTCCTGTTGCATCTGAAAGTGGAAACTCCCCCGATTACAAAGGTATGTGCATTTTTCCACTAGGCCTTTGTAGCTATTGGTTTCGAGTATCAGACTTGCGAAAATTTTGATGGTTTCTCAACCATTCCTTAACTTCAAACTCCATTATCTCGCGTACGGATTGACGAACTCGAGAAATTCCTGTTGCATCTGAGAGTAGAAACTCGCCCGATTACAAAGATATGTGTGTTTTTCCCCTAGGCCTTTGTAGTTATTGGTTTCGTGTATCCGACTTGCGAAAATTTTGATGGTTTCTCAACCATTCCTTAACTTCAAACTCCCATACCTCGCGAACGGATTGACGAACTCCAGAAATTCCTGCTGCATCTGAAAGTAGGCACTCGCCCGAATTGAATGGTGTGTGTAATTTTGCCCTAGGCCATTCCAGTTATTCGTTTCTAGCATCAGAATTGCGAAAATTTCGATGGTTTCTCAACCATTCCTTAACTTCAAACTCTCATTTCTCGCGAACGGATTGACGAGGTATGTGTATTTTCCCCCTAGGCCATTGTAGTTATTAGTTTCGAGTATCAGACTTGCGAAAATTTTGATAGTCTCTCAACCATTCCTTAATTTCAAACTCCCATATCTCGCGAACGGATTTACGAACTCGAGAAATTCCTGTTGCATCTGAAAGTGGATACTGGCCCGAATACAAAGGTATGTGTATTTTTCCCCTAGGCCTTGGTAGTTATTGGTTTCGAGTATCAGACTTGCGAAAATTTTGATGGTTTCTCAACCATTCCTTAATTTCAAACTCCCATATCTCGCGAACGGATTGACGAACTCGAGAAATTCCTGTTGCATCTGCAAGTAGGAACTCGCCCGATTACAACAGTGTGTGTACTTTTCCTCTAGGCCATTCCGGTTATTGGTTTCGAGTATCAGACCACCAAAAATTTTGATGGTTTCTCAAGCATTCCTTAACTTCAAACTCCCATATCTCGCGAACGGATTGACGAACTCGAGAAATTCCAGTTGCATCTTAAAGTAGAAACTCGCCCGATTACAAAGATATGTGTGTTTTTCACCTAGGCCTTTGTAGTTATTGGTTTCGAGTATCAGACTTGCGGAAATTTTGATGGTTTCTCAAGCATTCCTTAAGTTCAAACTCCCATATCTCGCGAACGGATTGACGAACTCGAGAAATTCCTGTTGCATCTGAAAGTGGAAACTGGCCCGATTACAAAGGTATGTGTATTTTCCCCCTAGGCCATTGTAGTAATTGGTTTCGAGTATCAGACTTGCGAAAATTTTGATAGTTTCTCAACCATTCCTTAATTTCAAACTCCCATATCTCGCGAACGGATGGACGAACTCGAGAAATTCCTGTTGCATCTGATAGTAGAAACTCGCCCGATTACAAAGATATGTGTGTTTTTCTCCTAGGCCGTTGTAGTTATCGGTTTCGTGTATCAGACTTGCGAAAATTTTGATGGTTTCTCAATCATTCCTTAACTTCAAACTTCCATATCTCGCGAACGGATTGACGAACTCGAGAATTTCCTATTGCATCTGAAAGCAGAAACTTGCCCGATTACAACGGTATGTGTATTTTGCCACTAGGCCATTGTAGTTATCGGTTTCGTGTATCAGACTTGCGAAAATTTTGATGGTTTCTCAATCATTCCTTAACTTCAAACTTCCATATCTCGCGAACGGATTGACGAAATCGAGAATTTCCTATTGCATCTGAAAGCAGAAACTCGCCCGATTACATCGGTATGTGTATTTTTCCACTAGACCATTGTAGTTATTGGTTTCGAGTATCAGACTTGCGAAAATTTTGATAGTTTCTCAACCATTCCTTAACTTCAAACTCCCATATCTCGCGTACGGATTGACGAACTCGAGAAATTCCTGTTGCATCTGAGAGTAGAAACTGGCCCGATTACAAAGGTATGTGTATTTTCCCCCTAGGCCATTGTAGTTATTGGTTTCGAGTATCAGACTTGCGAAAATTTTGATAGTTTCTCAAGCGTTCCTTAAATTCAAACTCCCATTTCTCGCGAACGGATTGACGAACTCGAGAAATTCCTGTTGCATCTGAGAGTGGAAACCCGCCCGATTACAAAGGTATGTGCATTTTTCCCCTAGGCCTTGGTAGTTATTGGTTTCGAGTATCAGACTTGCGAAAATTTTGATGGTTTTTCAACCATTCCTTAACTTCAAACTCCCATATCTCGCGAACGGATTGACGAACTCGATTATTTCCTGTTGCATCTGAAAGTAGAAAGTCGACCGATTACAATGGTGTGTGTACTTTTCCCCTAGGCCATTCCAGTTATTCGTTTCTAGCATCAGAATTGCGAAAATTTTCATGGTTTCTCAACCATTCCTTAGTTTCAAACTCCCATATCTCACGAACGGATTGACGAACTCGAGAAATTCCTGTTGCATCTAAAAGCAGAAACTCGCCCGATTACTATGGGGTGGGTACTTTTCCCCTAGGCCATAGTAGTTATTGGTTTCGAGTATCAGACTTGCGAAAATTGTGATGGTTTCTCAACGATTCCTTAACTTCAAACTTCCATATCTCGCGAACGGATTTACGACATCGAGAAATTCCTGTTACATCTGAAAGTAGGAACTTGCCCGATTACAACGGTGTGTGTACTTTTCCTCTAGGCCATTCCAGTTATTGGTTTCGACTATCAGACCACCGAAAATTTTGATGGTTTCTCAAGCATTCCTTAAGTTCAAACTCCCATATCTCGCGAACGGATTGACGAACACGAGAAATTTCTGTTGCATCTGAAAGTGGAAACTGGCCCGATTACAAAGGTATGTGTATTTCCCCCCTAGGCCATTGTAGTTATTGGTTTCGAGTATCAGACTTGCGAAAATTTTGATAGTTTCTCAACCATTCCTTAACTTCAAACTCCCATATCTCGCGTACGGATTGACGAACTCGAGAAATTCCTGTTGCATCTGAGAGTAGAAACTGGCCCGATTACAAAGGTATGTGTATTTTCCCCCTAGGCCATTGTAGTTATTGGTTTCGAGTATCAGACTTGCGAAAATTTTGATAGTTTCTCAAGCGTTCCTTAAATTCAAACTCCCATTTCTCGCGAACGGATTGACGAACTCGAGAAATTCCTGTTGCATCTGAGAGTAGAAACTGGCCCGATTACAAAGGTATGTGTATTTTCCCCCTAGGCCATTGTAGTTATTGGTTTCGAGTATCAGACTTGCGAAAATTTTGATAGTTTCTCAAGCGTTCCTTAAATTCAAACTCCCATTTCTCGCGAACGGATTGACGAACTCGAGAAATTCCTGTTGCATCTGAGAGTGGAAACCCGCCCGATTACAAAGGTATGTGCATTTTTCCCCTAGGCCTTGGTAGTTATTGGTTTCGAGTATCAGACTTGCGAAAATTTTGATGGTTTTTCAAACATTCCTTAATTTCAAACTCCCATATCTCGCGAACAGATTGACGAACTCGAGAAATTCCAGTTGCATCTTAAAGTAGAAACTCGCCCGATTACAAAGATATGTGTGTTTTTCACCTAGGCCTTTGTAGTTATTGGTTTCGAGTATCAGACTTGCGGAAATTTTGATGGTTTCTCAAGCATTCCTTAAGTTCAAACTCCCATATCTCGCGAACGGATTGACGAACTCGAGAAATTCCTGTTGCATCTGAAAGTGGAAACTGGCCCGATTACAAAGGTATGTGTATTTTCCCCCTAGGCCATTGTAGTTATTGGTTTCGAGTATCAGACTTGCGAAAATTTTGATAGTTTCTCAACCATTCCTTAATTTCAAACCCCAAATCTCGCGAACGGAAGGACGAACTCGAGAAATTCCTGTTGCATCTGATAGTAGAAACTCGCCCGATTACAAAGATATGTGTGTTTTTCCCCTAGGCCGTTGTAGTTATCGGTTTCGTGTATCAGACTTGCGAAAATTTTGATGGTTTCTCAATCATTCCTTAACTTCAAACTTCCATATCTCGCGAACGGATTGACGAACTCGAGAATTTCCTATTGCATCTGAAAGCAGAAACTCGCCCGATTACAACGGTATGTGTATTTTTCCACTAGGCCATTGTAGTTATTGGTTTCGAGTATCAGACTTGCGAAAATTTTGATGGTTTCTCAACCATTCCTTAATTTCAAACTCCCATATCTCGCGAACGGATTGACGAAATCGAGAATTTCCTATTGCATCTGAAAGCAGAAACTCGCCCGATTACATCGGTATGTGTATTTTTCCACTAGACCATTGTAGTTATTGGTTTCGAGTATCAGACTTGCGAAAATTTTGATAGTTTCTCAACCATTCCTTAACTTCAAACTCCCATATCTCGCGTACGGATTGACGAACTCGAGAAATTCCAGTTGCATCTGAGAGTAGAAACTGGCCCGATTACAAAGGTATGTGTATTTTCCCCCTAGGCCATTGTTTTTATTGGTTTCGAGTATCAGACTTGCGAAAATTTTGATAGTTTCTCAAGCGTTCCTTAAATTCAAACTCCCATTTCTCGCGAACGGATTGACGAACTCGAGAAATTCCTGTTGCATCTGAGAGTAGAAACTGGCCCGATTACAAAGGTATGTGTATTTTCCCCCTAGGCCATTGTAGTTATTGGTTTCGAGTATCAGACTTGCGAAAATTTTGATAGTTTCTCAAGCGTTCCTTAAATTCAAACTCCCATTTCTCGCGAACGGATTGACGAACTCGAGAAATTCCTGTTGCATCTGAGAGTGGAAACCCGCCCGATTACAAAGGTATGTGCATTTTTCCCCTAGGCCTTGGTAGTTATTGGTTTCGAGTATCAGACTTGCGAAAATTTTGATGGTTTTTCAAACATTCCTTAATTTCAAACTCCCATATCTCGCGAACAGATTGACGAACTCGAGAAATTCCAGTTGCATCTTAAAGTAGAAACTCGCCCGATTACAAAGATATGTGTGTTTTTCACCTAGGCCTT
Organism: Ptiloglossa arizonensis; assembly: GCF_051014685.1. Lineage (NCBI taxonomy): Eukaryota > Metazoa > Arthropoda > Insecta > Hymenoptera > Colletidae > Ptiloglossa > Ptiloglossa arizonensis. The sequence continues at coordinate 1,686,918 of NW_027478415.1, forward strand.
TGTAGTTATTGGTTTCGAGTATCAGACTTGCGGAAATTTTGATGGTTTCTCAAGCATTCCTTAAGTTCAAACTCCCATATCTCGCGAACGGATTGACGAACTCGAGAAATTCCTGTTGCATCTGAAAGTGGAAACTGGCCCGATTACAAAGGTATGTGTATTTTCCCCCTAGGCCATTGTAGTTATTGGTTTCGAGTATCAGACTTGCGAAAATTTTGATGGTTTCTCAACCATTCCTTAACTTCAAACTCCCATATCTCGCGAACGGATTGACGAACTCGAGAAATTCCAGTTGCATCTTAAAGTAGAAACTCGCCCGATTACAAAGATATGTGTGTTTTTCACATAGGCCTTTGTAGTTATCGGTTTCGAGTATCAGACTTGCGAAAATTTTGATAGTTTCTCAACCATTCCTTAATTTCAAACCCCAAATCTCGCGAACGGAAGGACGAACTCGAGAAATTCCTGTTGCATCTGATAGTAGAAACTCACCCGATTACAAAGATATGTGTGTTTTTCCCCTAGGCCGTTGTAGTTATCGGTTTCGTGTATCAGACTTGCGAAAATTTTGATGGTTTCTCAATCATTCCTTAACTTCAAACTTCCATATCTCGCGAACGGATTGACGAACTCGAGAATTTCCTATTGCATCTGAAAGCAGAAACTCGCCCGATTACAACGGTATGTGTATTTTTCCACTAGGCCATTGTAGTTATTGGTTTCGAGTATCAGACTTGCGAAAATTTTGATGGTTTCTCAACCATTCCTTAATTTCAAACTCCCATATCTCGCGAACGGATTGACGAAATCGAGAATTTCCTATTGCATCTGAAAGCAGAAACTCGCCCGATTACATCGGTATGTGTATTTTTCCACTAGACCATTGTAGTTATTGGTTTCGAGTATCAGACTTGCGAAAATTTTGATAGTTTCTCAACCATTCCTTAACTTCAAACTCCCATATCTCGCGTACGGATTGACGAACTCGAGAAATTCCTGTTGCATCTGAGAGTAGAAACTGGCCCGATTACAAAGGTATGTGTATTTTCCCCCTAGGCCATTGTAGTTATTGGTTTCGAGTATCAGACTTGCGAAAATTTTGATAGTTTCTCAAGCGTTCCTTAAATTCAAACTCCCATTTCTCGCGAACGGATTGACGAACTCGAGAAATTCCTTTTGCATCTGAGAGTGGAAACCCGCCCGATTACAAAGGTATGTGCATTTTTCCCCTAGGCCTTGGTAGTTATTGGTTTCGAGTATCAGACTTGCGAAAATTTTGATGGTTTTTCAACCATTCCTTAACTTCAAACTCCCATATCTCGCGAACGGATTGACGAACTCGATTATTTCCTGTTGCATCTGAAAGTAGAAAGTCGACCGATTACAATGGTGTGTGTACTTTTCCCCTAGGCCATTCCAGTTATTCGTTTCTAGCATCAGAATTGCGAAAATTTTCATGGTTTCTCAACCATTCCTTAGTTTCAAACTCCCATATCTCACGAACGGATAGACGAACTCGAGAAATTCCTGTTGCATCTAAAAGCAGAAACTCGCCCGATTACTATGGGGTGGGTACTTTTCCCCTAGGCCATAGTAGTTATTGGTTTCGAGTATCAGACTTGCGAAAATTGTGATGGTTTCTCAACGATTCCTTAACTTCAAACTTCCATATCTCGCGAACGGATTTACGACATCGAGAAATTCCTGTTACATCTGAAAGTAGGAACTTGCCCGATTACAACGGTGTGTGTACTTTTCCTCTAGGCCATTCCAGTTATTGGTTTCGACTATCAGACCACCGAAAATTTTGATGGTTTCTCAAGCATTCCTTAAGTTCAAACTCCCATATCTCGCGAACGGATTGACGAACACGAGAAATTTCTGTTGCATCTGAAAGTGGAAACTGGCCCGATTACAAAGGTATGTGTATTTCCCCCCTAGGCCATTGTAGTTATTGGTTTCGAGTATCAGACTTGCGAAAATTTTGATAGTTTCTCAACCATTCCTTAACTTCAAACTCCCATATCTCGCGTACGGATTGACGAACTCGAGAAATTCCTGTTGCATCTGAGAGTAGAAACTGGCCCGATTACAAAGGTATGTGTATTTTCCCCCTAGGCCATTGTAGTTATTGGTTTCGAGTATCAGACTTGCGAAAATTTTGATAGTTTCTCAAGCGTTCCTTAAATTCAAACTCCCATTTCTCGCGAACGGATTGACGAACTCGAGAAATTCCTGTTGCATCTGAGAGTAGAAACTGGCCCGATTACAAAGGTATGTGTATTTTCCCCCTAGGCCATTGTAGTTATTGGTTTCGAGTATCAGACTTGCGAAAATTTTGATAGTTTCTCAAGCGTTCCTTAAATTCAAACTCCCATTTCTCGCGAACGGATTGACGAACTCGAGAAATTCCTGTTGCATCTGAGAGTGGAAACCCGCCCGATTACAAAGGTATGTGCATTTTTCCCCTAGGCCTTGGTAGTTATTGGTTTCGAGTATGAGACTTGCGAAAATTTTGATGGTTTTTCAAACATTCCTTAATTTCAAACTCCCATATCTCGCGAACAGATTGACGAACTCGAGAAATTCCAGTTGCATCTTAAAGTAGAAACTCGCCCGATTACAAAGATATGTGTGTTTTTCACCTAGGCCTTTGTAGTTATTGGTTTCGCGTATCAGACTTGCGGAAATTTTGATGGTTTCTCAAGCATTCCTTAAGTTCAAACTCCCATATCTCGCGAACGGATTGACGAACTCGAGAAATTCCTGTTGCATCTGAAAGTGGAAACTGGCCCGATTACAAAGGTATGTGTATTTTCCCCCTAGGCCATTGTAGTTATTGGTTTCGAGTATCAGACTTGCGAAAATTTTGATGGTTTCTCAACCATTCCTTAACTTCAAACTCCCATATCTCGCGAACGGATTGACGAACTCGAGAAATTCCAGTTGCATCTTAAAGTAGAAACTCGCCCGATTACAAAGATATGTGTGTTTTTCACATAGGCCTTTGTAGTTATCGGTTTCGAGTATCAGACTTGCGAAAATTTTGATAGTTTCTCAACCATTCCTTAATTTCAAACCCCAAATCTCGCGAACGGAAGGACGAACTCGAGAAATTCCTGTTGCATCTGATAGTAGAAACTCGCCCGATTACAAAGATATGTGTGTTTTTCCCCTAGGCCGTTGTAGTTATCGGTTTCGTGTATCAGACTTGCGAAAATTTTGATGGTTTCTCAATCATTCCTTAACTTCAAACTTCCATATCTCGCGAACGGATTGACGAACTTGAGAATTTCCTATTGCATCTGAAAGCAGAAACTCGCCCGATTACAACGGTATGTGTATTTTTCCACTAGGCCATTGTAGTTATTGGTTTCGAGTATCAGACTTGCGAAAATTTTGATGGTTTCTTAACGATTCCTTAACTTCAAACTTCCATATCTCGCGAACGGATTTACGAAATCGAGAAATTCCTGTTGCATCTGAAAGTGGAAACCCGCCCGATTACAAAGGTATGTGTATTTTTCCCCTAGGCCATTGTAGTTATTGGTTTCTAGCGTCAGAATTGCGAAAATTTTGATGGTTTCTCAACCATTCCTTAACTTCAAACTCCCATATCTCGCGAACGAATTGACGAACTCGAGAAATTCCTGTTGCATCTGAGAGTAGAAACTCGCCCGATTACAACGGTATGTGTATTTTTGCGCTAGATCATAGTAGTTATTGGTTTCGAGTATCAGACTTGCGAAAATTTCGATAGTTTCTCAACCATTCCTTAAATTCAAACTCCCATATCTCGCGAACGGATTGACGAACTCGAGAAATTCCTGTTGCATCTGAAAGTAGAAACTCGCTCGATTACAAAGATATGTGTGTTTTTCACCTAGGCTTTTGTAGTTATTGGTTTCGAGTATCAGACTTGCGAAAATTTTGATAGTTTCTCAACCATTCCGTAACTTCAAACTCCCATATCTCGCGAACGGATTGACGAACTCGAGAAATTCCTGTTGCACCTGGAAGCAGAAACTCGCCCGATTACAATAGTGTGTGTACTTTTCCCCTAGGTCATTCCAGTTATTGGTTTCGAGTATCAGACTTGCGAAAATTTTGATGGTTGCTCAACCATTCCTTAAATTCAAACTCCCATATCTCGCGAACGGATGGACGAACTCGAGAAATTCCTGTTGCATCTGAAAGTAGAAACTCGCCCGATTACAAAGATATGTGTGTTTTTCACCTAGGCTTTTGTAGTTATTGGTTTCGAGTATCAGACTTGCGAAAATTTTGATAGTTTCTCAACCATTCCTTAACTTCAAACTCCCATATCTCGCGAACGGAATGACGAACTCGAGAAATTCCTGTTGTATCTGAAAGTGGAAACTCGCCCGATTACAAAGGTGTGTGCATTTTTCCCCTAGGCCTTTGCAGTTATTGGTTTCGAGTATCAGACTTTCGAAAATTTTGATGGTTCCTCAAGCAATCCTTAACTTCAAACTCCCATATTTCGCGAACGGATTGACGAACTCGAGAAATTTCTGTTGCATCTGAAAGCAGAAACTCGCCCGATTACAACGGTATGTGTATTTTTGCGCTAGATCATAGTAGTTATTGGTTTCGAGTATCAGACTTGCGAAAATTTTGATGGTTTCTCAACCATTCCTTAACTTCAAACTCCCATATCTCATGAACGGATTGACGAACTCGAGAAATTCCTGTTGCATCTGAAAGCAGAAGCTCGCCCGATTACAAGGGTATGTGTATTTTCCCCTAGGCCGTTGTAGTTATTGGTTTCTAACGTCAGAATTGCTAAAATTTTGATGGTTTCTCAACCATTCCTTAACTTCAAACTCCCATATCTCGCGAACGGAATGACGAACTCGAGAAATTCCTGTTGCATCTGAAAGCAGAAACTCGCCCGATTACAAAGATATGTGTGTTTTTCACCTAGGCCTTTGTAGTTATTGGTTTCGAGGATCAGACTTGCGAAAATTTTGATAGTTTCTCAACCATTCCTTAACTTCAAATTCCCATATCTCGCGAACGGATTGACGAACTCGAGAAATTCCTGTTGCTCCTGGAAGCAGAAACTCGCCCGATTACAATGGTGTGTGTACTTTTTCCCTAGGTCATTCCAATTATTGGTTTCGAGTCACAGACTTGCGAAAATTTTGATGGTTTCTCAACCATTCCTTAACTTCAAACTCCCATATCTCGCGAACGGATAGACAAACTCCAGAAATTCCTGTTGCATCTGAAAGTAGACACTCGCCCGATTAGAAAGGTGTGTGTACTTTTCCCCTATGCCATTCCAGTTATTCGTTTCTAGCATCAGAATTGCGAAAATTTCGATGGTTTCTCAACCATTCCTTAACTTCAAACTCCCATATCTCGCGAACGGATTGGCGAACTCGAGAAATTCCTGTTGCATCTGAAAGTGGAAACTCGCCCGATTACAAAGCTATGTGTATTTTTCCCCTAGGCCTTTGTAGCTAATGGTTTCGAGTATCAGAATTGCGAGAATTTCGATGGTTTCTCAACCATTCCTTAACTTCAAACTCCCATATCTCGCGAACGGATTGACGAACTCGAGAAAATCCTGTTGCATCTGAAAGTAGAAACATGCCCGATTACAAAGGTGTGTGTACTTTTCCCCTAGGCCATTCCAGTTATTCGTTTGTAGCATCAGAATTGCGAAAATTTCGATGGTTTCTCAACTATTCCTTAACTTCAAACTCCCATATATCGCGAACGGATTGACGAACTCGAGAAATTCCTGTTGCATCTGAAAGCAGAAGCTCGCCCGATTACAACGGTATGTGTATTTTCCCCTAGGCCATTGTAGTTATTGGTTTCTAACGTCAGAATTGCTAAAATTTTGATGGTTTCTCAACCATTCCTTAACTTCAAACTCCCATATCTCGCGAACGGAATGACGAACTCGAGAAATTCCTGTTGCATCTGAAAGCAGAAACTCGCCCGATTACAAAGATATGTGTGTTTTTCACCTAGGCCTTTGTAGTTATTGGTTTCGAGTATTAGACTTGCGAAAATTTTGATTGTTTCTCAACCATTCCTTAACTTCAAACTCCCATATCTCGCGAACGGATTGACGAACTCGAGAAATTCCTGTTGCTCCTGGAAGCAGAAACTCGCCCGATTACAATGGTGTGTGTACTTTTTCCCTAGGTCATTCCAATTATTGGTTTCGAGTCACAGACTTGCGAAAATTTTGATGGTTGCTCAACCATTCCTTAAATTCAACTCCCATATCTCGCGAACGGATTGACGAACTCGAGAAATTTCTGTTGCATCTGAAAGCAGAAACTCGCCCGATTACAACGGTATGTGTATTTTTGCGCTAGATCATAGTAGTTATTGGTTTCGAGTATCAGACTTGCGAAAATTTCGATAGTTTCTCAACCATTCCTTAAATTCAAACTCCCATATCTCGCGAACGGATTGACGAACTCGAGAAATTCCTGTTGCATCTGAAAGTGGAAACTCGCCCGATTACAAAGGTGTGTGTACCTTTCCCTTAGGCCATTCCAGTTATTGGTTTAGAGAATCAGACTTGCGAAAATTTTGATGGTTTCTCAACCATTCCTTAACTTCAAACTCCCATATCTGGCGAACGGATTGACGAACTCGAGAAATTCCTGTTGTATCTGAAAGTAGAAACTCGCCCGATTACAAAGATATGTGTGTTTTTCACCTAGGCTTTTGTAGTTATTGGTTTCGAGTATCAGACTTGCGAAAATTCTGATAGTTTCTCAACCATTCCTTAACTTCACACTCCCATATCTCGCGAACGGATTGACGAACTCGAGAAATTCCTGTTGCATCTGAAAGTGGAAACTCGCCCGATTACAAAGGTGTGTGTACCTTTCCCTTAGGCCATTCCAGTTATTGGTTTAGAGAATCAGACTTGCGAAAATTTTGATGGTTTCTCAACCATTCCTTAACTTCAAACACCCATATCTCGCGAACGGATTGACGAACTCGAGAAATTCCTGTTGCATGTGAAAGTAGAAACTCGCCCGATTACCACGGTAGGTGTATTTTTCCCCTAGGCCTTTGTAGTTATTGGTTTCGTGTATCAGACTTTCGAAAATTTTGATGGTTTCCCAAGCATTCCTTAACTTCAAACTCCCATATCTCGTGAACGGATTGACGAACTCGAGAAATTTCTGTTGCATCTGAAAGTAGAAACTCGCCCGATTACAATGGTGTGTATACTTTTCCCCTAGGCCATTCCAGTTATTGGTTTCGAGTATCAGACCACCGAAAATTTTGATGGTTTCTCAACCATTCCTTAACATCAAACTCCCATATCTCGCAAACGGATTGACGAACTCGAGAAATTTCTGTTGCATCTGAAAGTAGAAACTCGCCCGATTACAATGGTGTGTGTACTTTTCCCCTAGGCCATTCCAGTTATTGGTTTCATTAACGTCTTCACGCTCTCACATTCCTTACAAAAATCTTGTTTTCTACTTGTTCTCACATCTTAAATAATTATTCTAAGTTCGCAGCCAATTAGCTCGGCGTTACTCGCGGTAAGTGATACTTCGTCGCGAGTAATACCGATTACCAGGTCTCACCACGTGGAGGTTGCTGCGAGCGGAGACCCGGAGAGAGATAGATGGAATCAAAGTTCCATCGATCTACCTCGACACGCGATACAAACGAAGATACTAAACCAAATAGATGGAAAGAATCAATTTTCCTTCGATCTCCTTGTTTAGTTCTGGCAAGCATTTGCATTATGGAAAAATTAGGCAAAATTGGGAAACACGCGACACGAACCGTGCAGTTGGTCCTACTAGGTCTATCCCGTTTCCCCTCCATGGTTCCGATTCCAGAGAAAACGAACGACGCCTACCACTCCCCTAGAGGAGTGCCCCGTTTCTCCATCTTTACGACGAGAGGGTCTTATTTTGGAGACTTTCGCATGGACCGGCAAAAATGCCTACTCCTGTGGTCACAACATGCCCCCTCTGGAAGCGGACACACCGGAAGAGACGGCGATAGACCGTTCGGACTACTTACACGGCCGGCCACTTGCTTGTACAAGAAGCAGTGGTGACCGGACCGAGGAACGAGGAAGCGAGCAAAATTAAGCTAAAGATTGGATAATTGCTTGGCAGATCACAGCCTTAAAACTAACTTATTCTAACTGCAGAGATGGACGGAATCAATGTTCCTTTGATCTCCTCGTTTAATTCTGCCAAGCAATTACATTATGGAAAAATTAGGCGAAATTGGGAAATACGCGACAAGAACCGTGGAGTTGCTCCTACTAGGTCGGTCCCGTTTCCCCTCATTGGACCCGATTAAAGAGGAAATGCACGACGCCGTCCACTCATATAGAGTGCCCCGTTTCTCCCAACTCCGCGTCAGGAACCACGCAAAGCGTGGACCTGACTCACGGAGGATGACAAAGAGAGGGTCTTGTGGCAGAAGGACTTCCGCAGGGACCGGTGCGAACACCTGCCCCTGTGTTCGCAGCATATTCTCTCTCAAAGCGGACGCACCAGAAGAGACAGCGATCGAGCGTTCGGTCCACCTCCACGGCCGGTCACTTGCTTATGCAACAAGCAGAGGTGGCCGGACTGAGATACGAGCAAGCGAGCAAAAAGAAGTTAAAGATTGGATAATTGCTCGGCAGATCACAGATACTCGTACATGGAAACCTTAAAACTAACTTAGTCTATACTTAGAATTAACAGTCCCGCGGAGGATGCAATACATCAGTCCTCTTCGTTCTTCGTTCTTCGTTTTCCGATACATCTAAGAGAATGTATCTAAGAGAAACCTAAGAGAAACCTAAAGTCATGGCATAATAGAAAATAAAAATGAATTTGGTTAGTGGAAAAAAATAATCATGTCAAAACAAGTAGAAATTAAAATCAGAGTACAAATGAAATGAATTAGACAAAGAAACAGTTAGCCAGTAGGCCAGTACCGGTTACCAGGGTGAGGGGTCCCCCTTCCATAAACCTAAAACGAAGAGATGCGTCCACCTCGGAGGCTTCGGGAACAATGAAATTTTAAACAACCGGGGGCTCCTTATATACCCTCCCCAAGGTGACTTACCGTTTCTTCCATTGTCTTTGTTCGATCTAATCGAAATCTTCGAAGGCGAACAGTTTCGGTGAATGTTTGTTCATTTCCGCGATTGTTACTAACATTTATGCATGTTTCCAATATTGATCGAACAATGTGCATCTTATTTATGTATTGCAATTAATTAAGAAACTTATAGAAATTGATTTTGATCGAGACTCGATGTTAAAACGTGTTTCGTAAAGTTTTAAAGCATGGAAAGTAACAATTGTTCATTAAATACATTAATTTAACATTTGTTTAATTCTTATAATTTACACAATACGCGTAGAAGTGGTATTTTTTACATAAAAGTGCCGAAATTCAATTAATCGCTTTTTTAGATAGAAAAATCATCGCGATGAAGACTTGTGAATCGATAATCGATACCTGTAGCCTTGAAAATGTCAGTTGGATCTCAGCGAAAAATTCCTTCGCGAACAAAGAATATTTCAACGAAATGATATTTTAAGCCATTATTTATACTAGGAAATAGTTAATAATTGTTCAAACTACGGTCCTACGACGGTTATTAATAATTATGATAAATAAACATCAAGATATTGCAAAATCTGCGAAGGCGAACGGTTTCTGTGAATGTTTCTTCCTATATGCGATTGTTATTAACTTTTTCGCGTGCTCCCAATATTAATCGAACAATGTACATCTTATCTATGCATTACAAATGATTAAGTAACTTATAGAAATTGATTTTGATCGAGATTCGAAGTGAAAACGTGTTTCGTAAAGATTTAATGCATAGAAAGTAGTAATTGTCTATTTGGTACATTAATTTAACATTTATTTAATTCTTATAATTTACACAATACGTGCAGAAGTTGCATTTTTTACTTAAAAGTGTCACAATTCAATTAATCGCTTTTCTAAATAGAAAAATTATCGTGATGAACACTTGTGAATCGATCATCGATACCTGTAACATTCAGAATATCAGTTGGATCTCAACGAAAAATTCCTTCGTGAACAAAGAATATTTTAACGAAATGATATTTTAAGCCATTATTTATACTAGGAAATTGTTAATAATGGTTTAATCTACAATCCTACGATGATTGTTAATAAATATGATAAATGAACGTCAGGATATTGCGAAATCTGCGAAGGCGAACGGTTTCGGTGAATGTTTGTTCATTTCCGCGATTGTTACTAACATTTATACATGTTCCGAACATTTATCTCACAATATGCATCTTATTTATGCATTAGATATGATTGATTCGCCTACAGCAATTAATTTTGACCGAGATTCGAGGTATAAACGTGTTCCTTAATGTTTCAAAGCATGGAAAGTAACAATTGTTTATTAGATACATTAATTTAACATTTGCTTCGTTCTTATAATTTTCGGATTATGCGTGGAAGCTGTATTCTTGATGTAAAAGCGTCGAAATTCAATTAATCGCTTTTCTAGATAGAAAAACCATCGTGATAGACGTTTGTGAATCGATAAACATTTCCAGCCTTGACAATGTCGGTTTGATCTCAATAAGAACAATTCCATCGCGAACAAAGAATATTTCAACGAAATGATATTTTAAGCCATTATTTATACTAGGACATTGTTAATAATTGTTTAATCTACGGTCCTACGACGGTTGTTAATAATTATGATAAACAAACATCAAGATATTGCGAAATCTGGGAAGGCGAATTGCTTTAGCGAATGTTTATGTCTCTAGGCGATTGTTAGAAACATTTTTCCACGTTACGAACTTTTATGTTACAGTATGTGAATTAAATTTTATCGGAAAATTTAACGAAGAGTTTGGTATACATATATTTCTCCATTTTTTATGAAAATTAACATTTGTAAACTAATTAATGGTTTGCACTGTAAAAGTTGGGAATATGAATGTTACAAAATGCATTTTCTTTTGCATTGTAAATGAATAATTTGCTTATAAAGATTAATTTAGGTTGCAAATCGAGAAATATATGAATATCAATATTTTGCTTTCATTTTCGAAATCAATAAATTTCTGAAAACTAACTAATGATTTATGATACCTAAATAAGATGCATATTGTTCGATCAATATTGGGAACATGCATAAATGTTAATAACAATCGCGGAAATGAACAAACATTAACCGAAACCGTCCGCCTTCGAAGATTTCGCAATATCTCGATGCTTATTTATCATATTTATTATCAACCGTCGTAGGACTGTAGATTAAACAATTATTAACAATGTTCTAGTATAAATAATGGCTTAAAATATCATTTCGTTGAAATATTCTTTGTTCGCGAAGGAATTTTTCGCTGAGATCCAACTGACATTTTCAAGGCTACAGGTATCGATTATCGATTCACAAGTCTTCATCGCGATGATTTTTCTATCTAAAAAAGCGATTAATTGAATTTCGGCACTTTTATGTAATAAACACAACTTCTACGCGTATTGTGTAAATTATAAGAATTAAAC